>NC_091470.1:356391260-356691260 GCF_036971445.1 Narcine bancroftii
AGGGCATTGGTATCTTAAATGGGTGGATGGCCGGGATGAGGATCTGTGGTTGAGAGTTTGGATGAGCTGGCGCTGAGGTGAGGATCAAATTTGGTGGGGGGGGGGGGGGGGAGGATCGTATAAAAACACCCAATTTTAAACAAATTTTAAGAGCAAAAAGTGGGGTCGACTATTGCACGATCGACAATTACACGAGTATATATGGTATTGTTTCGTAAATAATGAGAGGCTCAGATGGTTAGTGAGGGAAGTTCCTTTGGTTATTCAGCATTCTCACTACCCATAGGAAGAAGCTGTTTCTCAGCCTGTTGGTGCTGGCGCTGATCCTCTTGTATCACTTTCCTGATGGGAGTAGATGAAAGCTGCTGTGTGTGGGGTGGGAGGGGTCCTCAATAATTTTGCGTGCCATCTTCTGACAACGATCCCAGTAGATCATGTCATTTGGCGGGGGGGAGGGGAAAGGAGACTGCAGACATCCTCTGTGTCACTCTTGATCATTTGGAGTGACCTTCAATCCATTTCTCTGAGCTAACTGTACCACACTGATGCAGCTGGGTAGGATGCTCTCAATAGAGCTCCTGTAGAAGACTGATGTGATGGTGGCCGGTAGCTTAGCCTGATGCACATTTTTTTTTTGCAATATTGTATTTATCACTTCAAATATATTTAACAATCATACCAAATACAAAACATCAAGAGTACCCCTTCCTCTACCCCTCCCCTCTATATGTCCTATTGAACAGAGAAAGAATGAAGAAAAAGAAATACAAATAAAAATCATACCAGTGTCAGTGCGAACAGTAAAACAAATGGAGGCACGATAATACTAGTGTTAAAATCTTTACAGAGGTCTACTGGCTAGCCAGTAGCGATCTTAACTCTATATTGGCACCAGTAAGGTATGTATATGCTCTAAATAAGGCTGCCAGATTTTTAGGAAGGTGTTACATCCTCTCCTGAGATTGTATGTGACCTTTTCAAGTAGGATGCAGCTATTCATCTCCGAAGACCACCTATCCATGAGTAGATGGGAGTCAGATTTCCATGTTACTGCTATACACTTCTTGGCCACAAAGGCAATTTTTGAGAATTAGTTAGTGTTCTACCAACCATGGAGAAGTTCCCCAGAAGACAAAACTCTTGGACTACTTGGAAGGTGACTCCCTTGATCTTGGTTAAGGTATCACAGAGGTTGTACCAGAAGGGCCTTACCTTCGTGCAAAGCCAGGTAGAATGTAAAAAGGAACCACACTCTGCACCACACCTGATAATTCAGGTTTATATTGGTGGAGAGAGGTACAGTTGATGGAGAAAATTATAATAAACCAATCTATACCTGGCATTGATAATAGACAACAAACTTCTCTGACATAGATCTGACCAGAGTTGTTCATCAGTTGTTGTGTCTACAACTGACTCCCATCTCTCCTTAGATCTATGCAAACCTGGCTTTGGGCTCTCATTAATCAATAAAAAAATACATTCTAGAAATAAACATATACATTTTCTTCATGGAGTAGTTTCTTTCCCCTTTTCAGTGAGTCCCGGTAGAGTCATTTCAGGGCCCAAATTGGCCCTAAGGAAGGATCATAACTGAAGGTAGCAAAAAAGTATTATTGGAGAAGTCCTATTTCTTCTTCAGCTGTTCAAGTGATGCCTGATTCAGTCTTGTCAGGAAGTGCATTTGTTATTGCGTCTTCCTGACCGGTGAGGAGATGTGTATCTATGAGTGGTCACTAAATAAGTGGACTGCAAGGAACTTAATAGCTCAGTAGTGGAGAGAACTAATATGTAGTGGAAGGTGGTCATTCCTGGTCCACCTGAAGTCCATGATCATCTCCTTTGGCTTTGGTTGGTTGTTACTCTTGCAACATATGATGAGATTTTTCGCCTCTTTTCTGCAGTGCATCTCATCACTACTGTTGTGTCATCTGCAATCTTGATGACACTGTTGGAGCTGGATCTGGCAATGCAGTCGTGGGTCAGTAGCACGATCAGGAGCACCCTGAGACTCAGTGTGTCGTTGCTTGATTTCCATTAGGAAGTTCAGAATCCAGTTAGAGAGGGATGTTGAGTCTCAGCAAAGACTGTCAGTTTCTCTACCAGCCTCTGAGGATGATATTAAATGCCAAGCTGAAGTTGATGAACAGCAGCCTGGCATGAGTCATTGTTCTCCATATGGATCAGGATGTAATGAAGGACAAGGCTATAGCACCGTCATTGGAATGGTTTCTTCTACAGGTGAATTGAAATGGGTCTAGCAACACAAAGAGGTGTGCTTTGAAGCATTCATCACCACACACTCAAAGCATTTCATAATGGCGGAGGTCATTGCCACAGGGCAGTTGTCATTTAGACCAGTTATTGTTGCCCTCTTGGTTCTGTGTTGAAAACTGCAGGGATAGTGGACTGCTGCAGTGAGATGTCTGCAAAAACCTTCATCAATTGGTCTGTGAATTCCTTCAGTACCTAACCAGGTATGATGTCTGGTAATGCTGCTTTGTGTGGGTTCAGCTTGGATAGGGTTCTCCTTACCTCAGCTATGGCTATTCAGGGGGCCTGTTTGTCAGGGGAACTCAGCTTTCTTTGGTTCACCCTGTTCTCATTAAATTGAGCATAGAGGTTGTTTAGTCTGTCACCTTCATGGTCCGCTATTAGTGTTTTAAGGAAACTTGCAAATCATACTAACTACATTTTCATCCAAGTTGTTAATGTAAATGACAACAATGAACCCATCTTCGATTCCCTACAGCACACCACTGATCACAGGCCCCCTACCTGCAAAGTATCTCTCATTACCACCGTCTGACTCCTATCATAAAGCAAATTCTACATCTATTTGGCTGAATCCCATGTGATCTGACCTTGTAGACAAAGTTGCCATGCTGGGCCTTGTTAAAGATAAGGTCATAATGTCCACTACTCTACCCTGGTCAGTCCTCTTCATCACCTCTTCAAAAGCTCCAAATTTGTGCCATGTGATTTCCCATACACAAAGGAATGCTGATAAGGACTAATTAGTCCTTACCTTTTTAAGTCCAGACACATCCTCTTGTCCAACTTGCCCACCACTCATGTCAGGTTCTCTGACTTGCAGTTTCCTGGTTTGTCCTTGTACCTTTATTGAAGATCTGCAGTATTTGTCACCCTCCACTCCAAGTACATCACCTGTCAGGGTCCAAGCAACTTCTGCTCAAGCTTATCATTGATGTTGAAGGATGCACTTGGACAGACCCCACAGATTGATCTACTTTTTACATGGATTAAAGCTTCTTGTACCTACTTCCTTGTAATAAGAGATGAGTTCCAAAACCTCACTTCATCACTTTCTTTCCCTTCCTTGACCTGTATTCCACAGTAAAAACAGATGCAAAATATTTATTCAAGGTCTTGCCCATTCTCTCTGGCTCCACACACAGATGATACATTGATCATAAATGGAACTTATTCCCTCCCTAATTATCTTTTGTTAATATACAGTACAGGTAAGCATCACTTTACGAAAATTTACTTATGAAGAAACCAGAATTTACTTTTTCAAAAAAATTAAAATGGGATTTAACTTTTAAGAAAATTGCCCCCAATAGTAATCAATGGTAGTGGTATCAATTTATCACTTTATCAGTTTTTGGTATACGAACGGTTTCTCAGAAATGCTCTATCTTTGTATAGCTGTTCTTGTAGAATCCCTTGGTATTCTCCTTTTCCTTGTCTGCCAAATCCATCTCATGTCCTCTTGTATTTCAGCATGCCATTAAAATATGAATTTATTGTTTAAGACCTTGAAGTACCGGGTATACGCATGCAATTGTTGATACCATGTAATAGTCAAACTCCCACCCCCCACCCCTTTTTTTGGTCTCAGCCACCTGAGTTCCCGACCTCAGATCCTTGCCCCAGCCGCCCACTCATCTGAGCTACCGACGCCCCGACCAAGAATTTACTACCCAGTCACGCCCATCCAAGTTCCCAACACCTTGAATGGCACAGGCACTCATGAGGTCAAAAGTTAACAGTCGAGTCCCCCCTTTTTTTGCCCCAAAAAATGGTCCAAAAAATTCGACAATTACACGAGCAAATACGGTACATATTTTGGCTGAATTGCCTATATTCATTCGATGTACCCTGTGCTCCAAGTTCATTTAGTTAAAGTTGGCTTCAGATCTCTTCTTTTGACCCCAATTTCCTGTAGTGTAAAAATATAATTTCACTTTGTGTTCTTATCCTAACAATTTCTGTCTTTGTTTTGAGTAAAATTGAATAAAGTATCATTTTACTCCTTTACACAAAATCTCCACAATTAGCTCCATGGCTTATAGGCTTCATATCTTTGTTTATGCTATTGTGTTTAATTTGATGTGCAGAGAGCTTCGGTCACTGGCAATCAATATGGTGAGTATGTGAATTTTTTTTGTCTAATTTGCACCGTACTTTTTGCACAACTTGTTTTAAACAAGCCTGCAGGCCTATGTAAATGTAGCCGTGACCCTTTTTTTAAAAAGAAAAATTAAATCTTCACACAAATAGACAGCATGGTAACAGGCAATTTTGGCCCCCAAGTCTGTGCCACCCAATTAATCTACAACCCCGGTACATTTTGATTGGTGGGAGGAAACTAGAGCCCTTGGGGAAAACTCACACAGACACAGGGAGAATGTGCAAACTGTAGCTCAGAAAGGGAGGGAAAGGAAGAGGAGGGCAATTGCGGTAGGAGACTCCATAGTTAAGAGGACGGATAGGGGATTCTGCGGACGCAGCAAGGAGAACCGGATGGTGGTTTGCCTCCCTGGTGCCAGGGTCCGGGATGTTGCTGCTCGTGTCCCAGATATCCTAAAGTGGGAGGGACAGGAGCCAGAGGTCGTGGTACATGTAGGTACCAATGACATAGGGAGAATTAGAGAAGAGATCCTAAAAAGTGAGTACAGTAGGGAGTTAAAAAGAAGGACCGCAAAGGGGGTAATCTCTGGATTACTCCCTGTGCCACGTGACAGTGTGAATAGAAATAGAATGAGGTGGAGGATTAACACGTGGCTGAAGGGGTGGAGTAAGGGGCAGGGTTTTAAGTTTCTGGATAACTGGGACCTTTTTTGGGGGAGATGTGACCTGTACAGTAAGGACGGGTTACACTTAAATCCCAGGGGGACCAGAATCCTGGCAGAGGTATTTGCTAGGGCTACTCAGGATCCTTTAAACTAGAATGGTTGGGGGGAGGGAACAAAATAGTACAGAGCAGTAAGGAGAAGGTTAGAATGCAAACAAAGAAAGTTTGTAGTAAGTATTTGAATATGGATGGGCAGGTGATAGAGAAGGGAAATGCTCTGGAAGAAGATGAAGGGCAATTGGCAGGAAAAGTAAATAATGTTCTTAAAGATGAGGGAAAACAGGGATTAAAAATTGGGAAATCTCTGAAATTCATATATTTTAATGCCAGGAGTATTGTAAAAAAGGTGGATGAGCTGAAGGTGTGGATTGATACTTGGAAGTATGATGTGGTAGCGATTAGTGAGACATGGTTGCAGGAGGGATGTGATTGGCAACTGAATATCCCTGGGTTTCGTTGTTTTAGGTGTGATAGAGTCGGAGGGGCAAGAGGAGGTGGGGTTGCATTGCTTGTCAGGGAAAATATTACAGCGGTGCCTAGGAAGGATAGATTAGAGGGCACATCCACGGAGGCTATTTGGGTGGAACTGAGGAGTAGGAAAGGAGAGGTTACATTTGTAGGGGTGTATTATAGACCCCCACCCAGAGGGGAACGAGACCTAGAGGAGCAAATCTGTAGGGAGATAGTAGATATTTGTGATAAGCACAGGGTTGTAATTATGGGAGATTTTAATTTTCCACATATAGATTGGGAAACACATTCTGTGAAAGGACTGGATGGGTTAAAGTTTGTGAAATGTGTGCAAGATAGTTTTTTACAACAATATGTAGAGGTGCCGACCAGAGAAGGAGCAGTGTTAGATCTACTGTTGGCAAATGGGATGGATCAAGTGACGGAGGTTAGTGTTGGCGAGCACTTTGGGTCCAGTGATCATAATGCCATCAGCTTCAATGTCATTATGGAAAGAGAGAAATCAGGGCCAAGGATTGAGGTTTTTGATTGGGGAAAAGCTAGATTTGAGGAGATGCGAAAGGACTTGCAGGGTGTGCATTGGGACAATTTGTTTTATGGGCAGGATGTAGTAGAGAGATGGAAGTCTTTTAAAGATCAGATTTTGAGAGTGCAAAAGCTTTATGTTCCTGTTAGGTTAAAAGGAGGGGCAAAAGGTTTGAGAGAGCCGTGGTTTTCAAGGAATATTGGAAACTTGGTTCGAAGAAAAAGGGAGGCGTACATTAGATATAAGAAGCATGGAGTTAAGGGGATGTTTGAAAGATACATTGAATGTAAGAGGAATCTTAAGAGAGGAATTAGGAAAGCTAAAAGAAGGTACGAGAAAACTATAGCAAGCAGGGTGAAAACTAATCCAAAAGAGTTCTACAAATATGTTAATGGTAAGAGGAAAGCTAGAGACAAAATTGGTCCCTTAATCAGAGCGGAAAACTGTGTGTGGAGCCTAGAGAAATGGGGGAGATATTGAACAGTTTCTTTTCTTCGGTATTCACTAAGGAGAAGGATATTGGGAGATGTGAGATAAAAAAAGCAAATTGGGTAAATATGGGGAATATAGAAATTACAAAAGGTGTAGTTTTAAGGCTTTTGAAGAATATAAAGGTGGATAAGTCTCCGGGACCAGATGGGATCTTCCGCAGGACATTGAGAGAAGTGAAGGAGGAAATAGCAGAGGCTCTGGCGGTAATTTTCCAAATGTCATTAGATATGGGGATAGTGCCGGAGGATTGGGGATTGGCGCATTGTGCATGTGGTTCCGTTATTTAAAAAGGGTTCAAGGAGGAAGCCTGGCAACTATCGGCCTGTAAGTTTGACGTCTGTGGTAGGTAAATTAATGGAGAAAATTCTTAGAGATAGTACTTATAAACATCTGGATAGACAGGGTCTGATCAGGAGCACTCAACATGGATTTGTGGGAGGAAGGTCATGTTTGACCAATCTGATTGAATTTTTTGAAGAGGTGACTAGGAATGTGGATGAGAGTAGCGCAGTGGATGTTGTCTATATGGACTTCAGTAAGGCCTTCGATAAGGTACCACATGGAAGGTTAGTTAGGAAGGTGCAGTCTTTAGGTATAAATTTTAAGATAGTCAAATGGATTGAACATTGGCTGAAAGGGAGAGGCCAGAGAGTGGTAGTGGATAATTGTCTGTCAGGTTGGAAGCCGGTGACCAGTGGTGTGTCTCAAGGATCTGTATTGGGCCCATTGTTGTTCGTTATATACATTAATGATCTAGATGATGGGGTGGTGGTGAATTGGATTAGTAAATATGCAGACGATACTAAGATAGGTGGAATAGTGGATAATGAAGGTTTTCAAGGATTGCAGAGGGATTTGGGCTGCTTAGAAAAGTGGGCTGAAAAATGGCAGATGGAATTTAATGCTGATAAGTGTGATGTGCTTCATTTTGGTAAGAAGAATCAGAATAGGACATACGTGGTAAATGGGAGAGCATTGATCAATACAGAAGTGCAGAAAGATTTAGGAGTAATGCTACATCGTTCCCTGAAGGTAGAAACTCATGTGAATAGGGTGGTGAAGAAGGCTTTTAGTATGCTGGCCTTTATCAATCATTGCATGGAAGCTAGGAGTTGGGAGGTGATGTTGAGATTGTATAAGACGTTGGTGCGGCCTAATTTGGAGTTCTGTGTGCAGTTCTGGCCGCCTAATTATAGGAAGGATATAAACAGAGTGGAGAGAGTGCAGAGAAGGTTGACCAGAATGTTATCTGGGTTTAAGCATCTAGAGTATAGGGAGAGATTGGACAGATTAGGTTTTTATTCTTTGGAGCGTAGAAGGTTGAGAGGGGATTTGATAGAAGTATTTAAGATTATGAAAGGGATAGACAGAGTGGATGTGGATAGACTATTTCCGTTAAGAGGAGGAAAGATTAAAACAAGAGGACATGAGTTAAGAATTAAGGGGCAGAGGTTTAGAGGTAACATGAGGGGGAACTTCTTTACTCAGAGAGTTGTAGCCGTGTGGAATGAGCTTCCAGGAGAAATAGTGGCGGCGGAGTCAATTGTATTATTTAAGAGAAGGTTGGACAGGTATATGGATGAGAAGAAGATGGAGGGTTATGGGCATTGTGCAGGGAGGTGGGACTAGAAAGGGGTGTTTGGTTCGGTGCGGACTAGAAGGGCCTAATGGGCTGTTTCCGTGCTGTAATTGTTATGTTTAGATTATCCTTTCAGACAGCATAGGATTCATACCCTAGTCCCAATCGCTGGCACTGCAAAGGCATTGTGCTAATCGCAACACCAGCCATGCCGCCCAAACTCCACACAGATGGATTTAAGATTTATTGTCAGAGTAATAAATGACATTACATACAACTCTTGAGATTCCTTTTTCCTGTGGTTGAGGCAGAATTACACTAATTGGTAGTGCAAAAATAAACTGTACACAGCAAACAAATAAATGTAAATTGATAATGAAAGTAAACAAACTGTGCAATACAGAGAGAACAAAAGAAAACCAAGTGTACAAGTAAGTCTTTAAGTGAGTCTCTGAGTTTGTTATTGAGGAGTCTAAAGGTGGATGGGTAGCAGCTGTTCCTGAACCTGGTGATGCGATTCTCGATGGCAACAGCGAGAACCAAGTGCGTGCTGGGTGGTGAGGGGCTTTGATGATTGCTTCTGCCCTCTGACAGCAGTGTTCCCTATTGATGTTCTTGATAGTGGGGAGGGTTTGCCTGTGATGTCCTGGGCTGTGTCCACTACCTTTTTGAAGGGCTTTGCTCTCAGGGGTATTGGTACCCCCATAACAGACCGTAATGCAGCCAGTCAGCACACTTTCCATTACACCTCCATGGAAATTTGCCTGGATTTCTGATGTCCTACCAAACCTCCACAAACTCCTGAGGAAGTAGAGGTCCTGATGTTCTTTTTTTTCCCACAATGCCAGTGGTGTGTTGGTCCAGGAAAGATCCTCCGAGATCCCAAGAACTTAAATTTGCTCACCCTCTCCACCTCTAATCTCCCAGTGCTCACTGGATTGCACACCTCCGGCTTTCCTTTCCTGAAGTCAACCATCAGCTCCTTAGTTTTGATGACATTGAGTGCAAGGTTGTGGTTGGTGCACTGTTCAGACGAGTTTTCAATCTCCACCCTGTTTGCTGACTCATCACCTTCGACGGTGGTATCATTGGCAAATTTGTAGATTATGTTATTGTTGGAGGTGTAAAGTAAGTAGAGCAGGGGGCTTGTGGAGGAGGTGTTCTTACCAATCTCTACTGATTGTGGCCTGGAGGTGAGGAAATCCATGATTCAATGACAATGTTAGCTCCCAGGTTTTAGAGTTTGCTGATCAGTTTTGAGAGGATGATGTGTTAAATGCCGAGGTGTATTTGATAAAGAGTATCATGCTTTGTGTAGAGCTAGTGCCCTGTTAACAATGATAGGCGAACTGGAACTTGAGATAGCTCCCAAAGTTAGGATCGAACCGGAGTCACTGCAGCTCTGAAATGGTGGCTTTACTCACTGCTCCACTGTATCCTGCAGGCTACATGATTACTAAAAATAATCTTAAGTCCTAAGAGCCTAATCTCTCAAAATTCCATTAAAAATTGTGAATTTTTGATATTTTGACATGTATATAATACTGTATTTCTATTGTCCCTTAGTTTTTTTTTTGCAGCTTTTTTAAATTCTACAATATCATTATAATTTAGTTTCATAATCCCTGTACATGAACTGGTTAATTAAAAATTAGGAAACTCCAAAATGCTACAAGAAAGGATTATTTCGCCACTCTGCTGCGATTTAACCCCCATTCCCTTCCTTTACTTCATACCTTTTTGGTGTTGAACTGATTTCCCTTTAAATGTTTTTGAATTAATTTACTTTTAGAGGGTATGTTTTAAACATTGTAGCTCACCAATTAATTTTTTTGCTTTTTTTAATTTTTCACACTATGAACCATACTAACCAAAATACACACAAACATTTCCCTCTTGAATATACAGTGTCATTTTCTCCCCTTTCCCCCCCTTCCCTCCCTCCTTCACCCCCCCTCCCCACCCACTCAACGTTCAACCTATATGATACATTAAACCCATTAAACAATGTCATCACACAATGAAAATAAACAAGAAATTTGTGTCTTCTACTTTTACATACTGGGTCAGTTCATTTCGTCTTCTTCTCCTGTCATTTTAGGGGGTGGAGGTCCGCGGAAGGCCCTCTCTGTTGTGTTCCATGTACAGTTCCCAAATTTGTTTGAATACTGTGATGTTATTTCTTAAATTATATGTTATTTTTTCAAATGGAATACATTTATTCATTTCCATGTACCATTGCTGTACTCTCAAGCTCTCTTCCGATTTCCAAGTGACATTATACATTTTTTTGCTACAGCTAAGGCTATCATAATAAATCTTTTTTGTGCTTCATCCAGTTTGAGGCCTAATTCTTTACTTCTTATATTACTTAGAAGAAAGATCTCTGGATTTTTGATATGTTGCTTTTCGTGATTTTATTTAATACCTGATTTAGATCTTTCTAAAACTTTTCCACTTTCTCACATGCCCAAATTGCATGTACTGTTGTTCCCGTTTCCTTCTTACAACGAAAACATCTGTCTGATACTGTTGGGTCCCATTTATTTAACTTTTGGGGCGTGGTGTATAGCCTGTGTAACCAATTATATTGTATCATGCGTAACCTCATGTTTATTGCATTTCTCATAGTTCCGGAGCATAGCTTTTCCCATGTTTCATTCTTTATCTTTATGTTTAGATCTAGTTCCCATTTTTGTTTGGGTTTACAGTTTGTTTTCTCATTCTCTTTCTCTTGCAGTTTGATGTACATGTTTGTTATAAAATTGTTTTTCGGGAAATAAATTATTATCTTTTGAACAAATGAAGGACAAAAATGGTATAACTCACGGTACAATGTTTGCATACCACCAACTGAAAACCTACTTGAAGGACAAATTGGGAAGCAGACTGAGGTTACCAGTAGGAAGCAATTTTGAATATGTGATTACAGACACAATGATAATTAAAAGATTTGTAATTTTTTTTAAACTATCTTTCAGGTCATCTGAATATTTTTAGAGATGAGAAGCAGAGCTCAATTTTTATACATTCTCCACATAAAAAAATTCTCTACTCTGATTCTCGTGCAGTAACCTTGCAAAGGCCTTGAATTTGAACCCAGAACTGGCCATAGTGTTTCAGCTATGGCAAAAACCATTGCAGTATTAAATAAAATTTAAACAATAGCCACATTGCTTTGTGTATTCCAAATTCCTGTGTTTAATATTATTAATGCAGTAGCTGTATTAACAACTACTTAGTTTGTTCTGCCACTTTCAGAATGTTGTGTACATGCGTGCACAGTTTACCCAACCACTTTCCCTCATTCCTTGAATCGAACAGTTGAAATACTTAAAAATTCTTATGCTAAATTTGATTTGCTATTAATGTGTCTATTTTACTAGCCCTTGGATAAACATTTTCCTTGCTCTCTGATGTACAATCCGGATGAGTGCAACTCCAATGACATTAGAGACAATGCCATCAAAAATGAAGCAGTTCCTTTGATTATCATCCCTTCAAATATTTTCCTCTTCATTGGATCAAAGTCCTGGAAGTGCTAAACTAATAACATTGTGTTAAAAAGGACAGTGGTAGTTTTAAAAAGTGGCATTAAAAAATGGCATTTCAATAAATGCACCTAAAAAAGGTCTGGTGGTATAAAACTAATGGATTACATTAGGCTTTGCATATAGAGCCCAGTTGATTCTGCAGAATTCATCTAATATTTGAAGGCTTTGGCCAAAGTTGGGAAAGCTGCCCCACAGATTTGCAAAGCAACAGCCTTTCATGTGGATAATCTGACCAGGGAACCGTTGAGAACCTGACCAGGGAGCCGTTGAGAACCTGACCAGGGAGCCGTTGAGAACCTGACCAGGGAGCCGTTGAGAACCTGACCAGGGAGCCGTTGAGAACCTGACCAGGGAGCCGTTGAGAACCTGACCAGGGAGCCGTTGAGAACCTGACCAGGGAGCCGTTGAGAACCTGACCAGGGAGCCGTTGAGAACCTGACCAGGGAGCCGTTGAGAACCTGACCAGGGAGCCGTTGAGAACCTGACCAGGGAGCCGTTGAGAACCTGACCAGGGAGCCGTTGAGAACCTGACCAGGGAGCCGTTGAGAACCTGACCAGGGAGCCGTTGAGAACCTGACCAGGGAGCCGTTGAGAACCTGACCAGGGAGCCGTTGAGAACCTGACCAGGGAGCCGTTGAGAACCTGACCAGGGAGCCGTTGAGAACCTGACCAGGGAGCCGTTGAGAACCTGACCAGGGAGCCGTTGAGAACCTGACCAGGGAGCCGTTGAGAACCTGACCAGGGAGCCGTTGAGAACCTGACCAGGGAGCCGTTGAGAACCTGACCAGGGAGCCGTTGAGAACCTGACCAGGGAGCCGTTGAGAACCTGACCAGGGAGCCGTTGAGAACCTGACCAGGGAGCCGTTGAGAACCTGACCAGGGAGCCGTTGAGAACCTGACCAGGGAGCCGTTGAGAACCTGACCAGGGAGCCGTTGAGAACCTGACCAGGGAGCCGTTGAGAACCTGACCAGGGAGCCGTTGAGAACCTGACCAGGGAGCCGTTGAGAACCTGACCAGGGAGCCGTTGAGAACCTGACCAGGGAGCCGTTGAGAACCTGACCAGGGAGCCGTTGAGAACCTGACCAGGGAGCCGTTGAGAACCTGACCAGGGAGCCGTTGAGAACCTGACCAGGGAGCCGTTGAGAACCTGACCAGGGAGCCGTTGAGAACCTGACCAGGGAGCCGTTGAGAACCTGACCAGGGAGCCGTTGAGAACCTGACCAGGGAGCCGTTGAGAACCTGACCAGGGAGCCGTTGAGAACCTGACCAGGGAGCCGTTGAGAACCTGACCAGGGAGCCGTTGAGAACCTGACCAGGGAGCCGTTGAGAACCTGACCAGGGAGCCGTTGAGAACCTGACCAGGGAGCCGTTGAGAACCTGACCAGGGAGCCGTTGAGAACCTGACCAGGGAGCCGTTGAGAACCTGACCAGGGAGCCGTTGAGAACCTGACCAGGGAGCCGTTGAGAACCTGACCAGGGAGCCGTTGAGAACCTGACCAGGGAGCCGTTGAGAACCTGACCAGGGAGCCGTTGAGAACCTGACCAGGGAGCCGTTGAGAACCTGACCAGGGAGCCGTTGAGAACCTGACCAGGGAGCCGTTGAGAACCTGACCAGGGAGCCGTTGAGAACCTGACCAGGGAGCCGTTGAGAACCTGACCAGGGAGCCGTTGAGAACCTGACCAGGGAGCCGTTGAGAACCTGACCAGGGAGCCGTTGAGAACCTGACCAGGGAGCCGTTGAGAACCTGACCAGGGAGCCGTTGAGAACCTGACCAGGGAGCCGTTGAGAACCTGACCAGGGAGCCGTTGAGAACCTGACCAGGGAGCCGTTGAGAACCTGACCAGGGAGCCGTTGAGAACCTGACCAGGGAGCCGTTGAGAACCTGACCAGGGAGCCGTTGAGAACCTGACCAGGGAGCCGTTGAGAACCTGACCAGGGAGCCGTTGAGAACCTGACCAGGGAGCCGTTGAGAACCTGACCAGGGAGCCGTTGAGAACCTGACCAGGGAGCCGTTGAGAACCTGACCAGGGAGCCGTTGAGAACCTGACCAGGGAGCCGTTGAGAACCTGACCAGGGAGCCGTTGAGAACCTGACCAGGGAGCCGTTGAGAACCTGACCAGGGAGCCGTTGAGAACCTGACCAGGGAGCCGTTGAGAACCTGACCAGGGAGCCGTTGAGAACCTGACCAGGGAGCCGTTGAGAACCTGACCAGGGAGCCGTTGAGAACCTGACCAGGGAGCCGTTGAGAACCTGACCAGGGAGCCGTTGAGAACCTGACCAGGGAGCCGTTGAGAACCTGACCAGGGAGCCGTTGAGAACCTGACCAGGGAGCCGTTGAGAACCTGACCAGGGAGCCGTTGAGAACCTGACCAGGGAGCCGTTGAGAACCTGACCAGGGAGCCGTTGAGAACCTGACCAGGGAGCCGTTGAGAACCTGACCAGGGAGCCGTTGAGAACCTGACCAGGGAGCCGTTGAGAACCTGACCAGGGAGCCGTTGAGAACCTGACCAGGGAGCCGTTGAGAACCTGACCAGGGAGCCGTTGAACTGTTGTTTAAAAAGTCCACTAATAACCTTTAGAGAAAGAAAATGCTACATGAGCTCTAATTTACAGATTATTAGTCTTTATAACCATGATATGATGATGCTTAATGGTTGTGATATTGATCATAGACATAAAGCAAGGAAGGAAGAGTATAATGGTGTTCCTAGGGCTTTTCATCAAAACTCTAGCATTATTCTGCAGGATACCTAGAATTCATTTGACCAGCAAGACAAAAGTGGTAACATATAAAAAAATTTAAAAAAATGTTACAATGGAACAAAATCTTCACATCTTGTTCGAATAATGACAGTAGTGAGAGATTTTAACAGTTATGTAATTTTACACAGAAATCCCACTACATTTCTGTTAGGAAAACCTGGCATTAAGCTGAACTGAACAAAGCGGGCATAATGCCAGGTCAATGTGTCTTTTTACACAGCAAGCTGGCATTCCAGGAGCAAAGGAGGCGGGGTGTGTAACAACAGTGTCGGTGTCTAATGTCACGTGTAACATTCTGTATTCGACAGCATTTTAGACCCACTTTTTCTAACCAAAAAATAGCTGATGGCGGGTTGTCAGGGGACTCTCCCCGCACTGGTCATTGTTATGTTGAGAAAGTGTCAAGTTTGAGAGGGACGAGTCTACACAAGGGTTTGCGATCAAACTTTTATTTACACACAATTAATAGAAGAGCATGGGAAAATCGTAACAGGAATAAAATACACAGACAATTTATAAAAGAGCATGGGAAAATATGCACACAATTTAATAAAACATGCTCACAATTTATAAAAGAATGTGGGGGAAAATATGTGCACAATTTAATAAAACGCACACAATTTATAAAAGAGCATTGGAAAATCTGCAAGTATTGATCTAGAGCAGGGGTGTCAAACTCAAATTCACGGAGGGCCAAAATTAAAAACTTGGACTAAGTCGAGGGCCGAACTAAATATTTATTGAAAATTTTCAACAACATCTGCATGTTTTCTCTTCTTTCAACATATGTAATGTTAAACTTTAGGATATAACTTTAGGAGGATAATGTTACAGGTCAGGAGTAGGTAGCTCAAGTTCACCCTTTGCTTGACCTGAGGGAAACATATTTGGTCCCTGTGGAGATGTAGTCAGCATTCACAGGCTGTGTCCATTTTGGCCTGCATCATTTCCTGCTCACTCCTCAGGCTCTAGGCCTCTATTCACCCTCGACCCACCATCCCTCTACCTGACCAGTCCTTTACCCAACCTCTACTCACCCCTCACTCCACTCGCTCTGCCTCTACCCACCCCATCCTATACACGCCCCTCTACTGCCTCTCCCCTCAACCTGTTCCTCCCTCTACCCGTCTCTCACCTCTAATCACCCCTCCCCTACTCGCCCTGCCCCTCCCCTTTTACCTCTTCCCTATCCCCCCTCCTTCTACTCATCCCTCCCTCTAACTGCCCCTCGCACCACCATAACTTCCCCTGCCCATTACTCCTCACCTACACCCTCTGCCCACCCCTGCTTACCCACCCACTCAGGCCCAGCGCGCTGCCGATCAGCCTTTGCGGAACAGCGGGGGCCGTGCGCAGCCTGCCATGTCCGTCGCGCCGACAGGAAATCACAGGCGCTCGTCAATCCGCCGCACCGCTCGACAGGTGGGAGAAGTGACTGGTTGTGCAGGGAGCCTTCCAACTGGCTTGCCGGCTGATGACATCGACAGACTTTTCGTGTTACAATTTTGTTTTCCCCGTTCTCAAAGTTTTCACGGTCAACCTGCAACACTCTTGCTCCCTCTGCGTCCCGTGGATCTGATGCCCGGGTGTTGTTAGGATTCCCAGCAGAAGGTTTGTGGAACTTGACCATTCTGGATTCCTTTTTGAGAATATTCTGGCCATCTTTTAAGGGGGGTGGTTTTAGGGGGGAGGGGATAGTTAGGGGGTGGGGAAGGATGTGCAATGAAGGGGGAGGATTGTGGGGGTGACATTACCAAAAAACAGCATCGGCTCTCGCTGCAGGCCGGGCCACCTCTAATACATTTTTGAAATGATCTTGCAGGCCAAATATAATTATATTGGCCAGCGGGCCAGAGTTTGACATGTGTGATCTAGAGCATGGGTAAAAATAAGTTTGAAAACCACTGTTTTAATTGTACTTAATTGACTCGTTATCTGCACAGTTTCATAACTCCAAATGAAATGGGCTAATGACAATTTTTCTCAAGGAAAATATTTCAGTATTTATTGGGACTAGAGCAGTGATTCTCAGTCATCCCTTCCCACTCACATACCACCTTAAGCAATCCCTTACTAATCACAGAGCACCTATGGCATAGGGATTACTTAAAGTGGTATATGAGTGGAAAGAAAAAGGTTGAGAACCACTGATCTAGAGCAGTGATTTTCAAACTTTTTTTTTCCATTCATATACCACCTTAAATAATCCCAATACTCTGTGATTGGTAAGGGTGGTTTGTGAGTGCGGAAAAAAGGTTGAGAACCAGTGCTCTAGACCCAATTGTGACTGCAATATTTTCTTTTATAATCCTTTTACTAATTTTCCACAAAAATGAAAAAAATAGAATAATATACAGAAAATGTGAAAAAGTAATATATAATGCCCTTGAATATAACAATCAAGTACTTCCAAATTAATTCAACATTTCAATATATTGACAGTTACATTGAGTAAACAAATTAGAAAGTTAATGCATAAAACAAAAAAAATCTAACTCTTGATTAAATAAAAAGATTAAAAAAACAAAAACAACTGGTCAGTCCATTCTGAGAGTAATTTCAAAGCAAGTCGAAAAGAGATTCTTCCTGAGTAAACTTGGAGGTAAATAAAACTGAAAGTGATTCAATTTTGTTTATTACCTAGTTTGAGTCATATGAAAATATTGAATAAATGGTCACTAGGTTTTTTCTAAGTTAAAGGTAGTATCAAATATCTGACTTCCAATTTTTTCTAAATCTAAACATAACATAATGGAGAAGAGCCATTGAGGTAAAATATGGAGATTGCAATCTTTCAATTTGAGTAATATAGCTCTCTTTGCCATCAATGTTGAAAAGGCTACTGTCCTTTGGGCTGAAGCAGGTACAAAGCTTGATCCCAATACTGTGATCCCAAAAATAGCTGTGAGTAAGTTTGGCTGTAAATCTAGGTCCAACACTTTAGTTTCTTAAACTTTATCTAACTTGGTACAGGACCAAAACATACGAGCCAGTGGCCTTTTTGGATTTACACATATCACAAATGGGTCTTATATTAGGAAAAATACAGGCCAACCTGTCCTTAAACATAAGTGCCCTATGCACTACCTTGAACTGAATCAGAGTGATGGGTACAAATTGAAGATGTATTGAGAAGTCAAGAAATTCTTTCCCATGAATCATCAGAAAGTAGCTGTTCAAATTCCATTTCCCAAGCACCTTTAATTTTATCATTGGATATAGGACGTAAATTAAATAAGATGCTATAAATATTAGCGATCAGTCGTTTTCAGGAAGTATTTAATTGAAAAAGAGTTTCAATCAAATTAGTTGAAAAGGCAAATGGAAAATTTGGCAGAAAACTCCTAATTTGAAAATATCGAAGATGTGTCTTGGGCAAATGGAACTTTTCAGCTAATTGATCAAATGACATTAAGCAATTTCCTTTAAACATATCAAGAAAGGTTATTATTCCTTTATCTTTCCATGGGGCAAAAGCTTGGTCAGATTATATCTTTAAAAAAAATTAGAACAATTTTATTAGTCAGAACAGTTACTAAAATATTTGGCTTGAGAAAAATTGTCATTGGCCCATTTCCTTTGGAGTTACGAAACCATGCACATAACGAGTCAATGAGGGACGATTAAAACAGTGGTTTTCAAACTTTTTCTCTCCACTCACATATCACCTTAAGTAATCCCTTGCCAATCACCACTATCTATCATTGGGGTCTAGTGACAGTTAACAAAAGATAATGTTGGGGGCATCAGACTGCTCAAACTGAAGACAAACCCACAGCACAAGGTGACTAGAGACACCTATGGACAGCTGAGAGCGAAGCAGTGGGATCAGTGTGGGGGCTGGTCTTTTATCACTGTGTCAACCCCTAACACTAATCTCCTCTCCCTTAATATCTGAAAGTCTGTCAGTGGCTGTCTTGAATACATTCAGTAACTGAGCATTCATACCCTCCTGTAGAGTTCCAGATCCAGTACCCTTTGAAACATAACTTTTTAATCTTATTCATGAATGATCAAGCTCTATTTTGAAAGACCAAAGGCCATCCCACATCTGTCCTGTCAAAACCATGAATTATGTTCTTATGAATTAAATCATCTCTCATTCTCCTCCCAGCAACACAACAGTATTTCACTCACTTAACTCCAGTCATTTCATCTACAGCTCATTTCAGACTTCTGCATTTATGGGAACATGCATAGAATTATACTTGCTGTCAGCCAGATCAACTCTGCCTTTTACCTTTGCTGTATAATTGCAGCTCAGTCTGGCAGACCTGTGATGTACTGGGAATGATAACTTGCCGGGTTGGTGCTGGACCCAGCCACACTTGTGATTGCCCTCACCCCTATCCATGAGCGGTCCACAGCAACAGAGAGCAAGCAAGCAGTGGGCCACCGGGCGAGAGTGGAACAGCGGTATTATTAATAAAAAGATTTTACTGCTGTCCTATTTGCATGTTTTGTCCAAGTTTTAAATGCTTCCTGGTAAATATACTAATAAAAATGGTATGCAAACACATCCATTCCTATCATGGTGCCATAATGCCAGATCGCCCCTTTTACACAGATAGCGTTCTGGCGCTGTTACTACTTCTGCTGCGGGGAAAAAAGCCAGGTCTGGAATGACCCTCCATTCTGTGTCTGTGCTTTTTTACATAGCAGGTATAGTGTTTTTTTTTGAAAAAAGCTGCAAATATCCTGGAATGAAGTGGCTGTGTAAAAGGCTTAATTGACTCCAGAACTCTTGGAATCATGCCAGTTATGGGCATGGAAACATATTATCACTTACTGCTTCATCCTAGCTTGCAATGAAGACTGACAGGGCAGCAACAGGACGTGGATTACTAACTCTAGTATTCATTGGAAAGAAACTCTTTATGATATCACTACAAATCAATCTTGAGTTTGTGCCAAACTTGCCTATTGCAGAAGGAACTGCTTATAGTAATATTGGTAGGAGTGACCAATTCCCTGTGAGTATAGACCATTCTTTACTCCCATCTTGTTACGTTACACTCCCGTAACATTAAATAAGATAGATTGAGAACACTCAGAATCTAGAAACTGAAAATGCGCATCCAAGTAGCAATGAGAAGCAGCATGTGCATTTTACTCAAAACTTCATACATTCGTTATATTCCTTCACAATTATCATCAAGCAAGTGTACCATAATCACAAAAATTGATTAATGGAAGTAGGTGACACAGGTAGACAGAGTAGTGAAGGTTTTTGGCACGCTTGCCACCTTCAGTCAAGGCTTTGAAGACAGGAACAAGGATTCCATGATACAAGATGTTGGTGAGACCACACGTTAAGTTGGAAAGTGTGGAGAAAAGATTCACAAGAATGTTAGCAGGATTGCTTAGTATGTATTAGACGCTGGAGAAGTAGAGACTTCTCTCTGGAGCATGGAAGGGTAAGTGGGGGCCTTTATAAAGATTTATGTAGATAAGTCATTGAATTCCAAGGCAGGGGCATAGGTTTAAGTTGAGGGGGGGAAAAAAATTAAATGGGACTGAGGGAAGGCTTCACACAGAGGATGGTGGGTATTTAGACACATACAGTACATGGATAGGAAAGGTTGAGAGATGTGGGCTACCTTGGTCTACATGGGCAAGTTGAGTCAAGGGCCTTTTTCCTCACTGTAGAACTCTGGGCTCTATGAAAAAGCAATGTTGCTAGTACCACTTCACCATCTTCCCACAGCCCTGTAGATTTTCCCCTTTCAGATACTTATCCAGTCCCTTTTAAATAACATAAGGAATAAGAGCAAGAGTAGACCGTCTAGCCCATCAAGTCACCTCTGCCTTTCAATAAGGTCTGGCGTTGGCTCTGCTTCATCTCCCTGCCTTTTCCCCATAACCCTTAATTCATTATTTAACTGTATCATAAATATATTTTATGAGGCACCCTCCACTGCTTCCTTGAGCAGAGAATTCCATAGATTTACTACTCTCTGGGACAAGCATTTCTTCTAATCTTTCCAAATCTACTCCCTTGAATCTTGAGGGTATGTCCCCTTGTTCTAATCTTAACTAAAACCACTTTCCTGCCTCTACCCATTTCATAATTGTGTATGTTTCTATGAAATACCTTCTAATTCATACGAGTTCCAGCGAGTATAGACCAAGGAGACTCAATCTCTCCTCTTCGGCTCATCCCCTCATTGCTCAAATCAACTTGCTAGATCTCCTCTTCACCAAATCTAAAGCCAGTATATCCTTTCTCAAGTAAGGAGGTGAGAACTGCACACTGTATGCCAGGAGTGGCCTCACAGCAGAACTTCCCTGCAGTTAAATTTAGTTCCTCCGGCAATGAATTAAATTTCCCTGTAATGTTAACCTTGGCAGTGCATTCCATAGCATGGCCACTTAAACTATACAAACATTTTCTTGAATCACTTTGGTTCTTCGGTCAATCAATCTGTAATCGTTGGTTGTTGACCCTAGAGTCGTGCAGCACGGGACCTTCGGCCTAACTCATTCATGCTGATCAAGTTGATATTGTTGTGAATGGTTTCTTTTTCTTTCCTCTGTGATGTGGAATATCTCTCTTGGATCCCTTGTTCCAAATAAAGCAAGTATAACCTCCAACAATAAAAACAGAAAAGCTTGAAAACTCCCTTTGATCTGAAAAATTAACTCTTGCATTCCACATATGTACCTGACCATTACAATACTTCAGCATTCTTTTATTTATTTAGGATTTCCAGGATCTGCCCTTTGTTTTTGTTTCTTAGCTTCAGACTATCTGCATAATTAATGTTCCTGGATTCATTTTATTTGCTCTCCCTAAAAGCTTTCAGATCATAAATTTGGTTTCAATTTATCGCCCCCAATAAGAGAAAATCCATTAAAATGCTTAACCAAAGTCAGTAAACTTTGAAGTAGGCAAACAAACAAGTGAAAAATAAAATGCAAATTGAAACTAGTCGTCGTTTTGCCGGATGGAGCCCAATGTCCACACTTGCCACCTGATTTGAGGTCTGAAAGATGGAAATGTTTGGCCACGATTATCTTCATTCTTTAATTGAAGCCTTGTGTGCTAGTGGGGCCTTGAGCAACATTATCATCTTATTTAGGTAGACAAAATAAACCATGTCCACAAGACTGCTGAGAAGTTTGATGTGACCAAGCCATGTGCATCTCCCCACCCCAGCTGAAAGATTGCTGTCAAGCCATTGGAATACTAAAATTTCAGTGTCCTGAAATTCAAAAACTATTAAAATGATTTAATTCATCCTAGAATATTGAAGCACTTTCAGAATAAAACGACGGTACATAAAAATACAAACTTTGTACCTCAGCTTACAAAATCTGCATTGAAATAAATGAGCAGTTCTTATTATCTAGCATGTTCAGACTCCATCGTGAGCCATTGCCAGGTAAAATTTGTCAGCAAGTTCAGGACTCTGGTGTTTGGATTCATTCTGTATTTTATGAAGGTGAAACAACTATCTTTTTTAAAAAAATTGTACTATTTTAACAGATAAACTTGGATACAAAATTTTAAGGAAAACCCATAACAAGTCATCTCATACAAGCACAAAAACAGTGAATGGAACTACAATAGACAGTTCCTTGATCTACATGAGAAACAAGTTGTTGAATTAATCTTTGATAACCATGATTATCCCATATTTACCAAGTTAATTTAAAAAAACTGATGAAGAAATCAAACAAAAAAGCCTAAATATTAAATCTCATCAATCTCCTCCCTCAAGGTTACCTTTGTAAAAAAAAAGGAAATTGTGGATCAAGTAGTGACCTTCAAACAGAGAATCTCTGGAACATTCAAAGTTCTAATTTTTCCAATTATGATATTAATATATGAATGGCCCCACATCTTTACAAATTGAAACTTTCTATCTTTAATGTTGTATCTATTTTTCTCCAAGCTTCATTAGGACATTACATCATCTAGCCACTATGTATGGGTAGATTAAGCCATCTTTTCATTTCAATAAAATTGCTTGTCTGACTACCAGTGTAGTAAATGCTAAAATTTTCTCCTGAGCTGCAGGCAGAAGTATATCTGGCTCACATGAAAAACCAAACAAAGCAAATAATGGACAAGGTTCTATATTGATCTTATAAAGTTTGGAAAATATCTTTCCAAAATCTCTCTAAATTTGGGCACTCCCAAAACATGGATCGGGGAAGCTTCAAAAATTTCTATTGGCATTTATCAGCAAGATTTTGGAAATCAGCCAAATATTTCTGCTCTGTGTGTGAAATTTGAAAAACATTTGGGGGAAAAAAAACTTTTAATGCAGATGTGAAATGGCCATTTCAAATTAGAGTTGCATCTATGGAGAGTATTTTGTGAAGCATTAATTAAATTAAAATGAAGGCAGTTGTAGATTAGTCAGCATGATCATGAGTAGAGGGAGAAGCTGGTATTTTATGTTTAAAAACACAACTATAATGCTTTGCTATAAGAGTCCATGATCAAACCACAGTTTTATGCAAGAACTATTTTGTAAAGTTTTTTCTGCAGATGTGGTTTTCAATATTCTGATCTATTCACTAAAACGATCTTTATTTTTTCATAGTTAAAAGCAATTAACATAATACACAGTATGGTACTCGGCTTCTATGGTCATTTTCTGCTGTTTTCATGGCATTATCAAAAAATACTTAAAACTGCAGTCAGTGAGTTAATTTCCAGAAACTCTGCTCCCACCTTATTTCACTATATGACAGGAACAGGAAAAACAATTTACTGATGTTGTATATTGTGATGTGGTTTATGCTCTCTGTTGCCTTGGCTAACTTGATCTATTAGAAGAGTTTATCAATAATGTATGGAGTTGTCCTGTGTGGTTTATAATCCCAGCCCATTTCTTTCCTGCTTCTCCTTTTAATATGTATTCCTTCTTGTTCTTTATAATTCTAGTTATTCCACCCCACCACATCCTTAACACCCTTGCGGTACTGAATCAACAATCAAAAGGTTGCAGCCCTAACAATGCTTTTTTTTCCTGGGGATCTTTTCCAGCTGAATAAAATAAAATAGGCATACCCGCCTTGCCATTTAACATGATGATAACTTATCTATCCTACCTTCCTTTCAAACTCATGTGTACAGTCCATTAAGTTCTGGTGACTAGTTAGCTTTTAGCTCTAAGCTTTTCCAATACCATGTCTGTATATTGGGATTTTTTTTACAAGTTCTTGGATGTTATTTGAAACAAATTCTGTTAGCATTGGGATATTTGCAGTGTCCCTCATTACAAAACAAAACTGATGCAAAGAATTGGTTTAATGTTTAGCCATTTACTTGTTTGGTGATTTGTGCATTTTTTCTGTCAATTCTCTGCTTTCTGTGAGTTTTGAATCTTTCCCTCCTGATTCCTGAAAATTTCCCTGTTCTTTTAATAAACTATTAGCCTATACGCTACATTTTCATGAAGTGCTATACTTTTGACCTTCTTTGTTAACCACAGATAGTTCCTCTTTTTAATGGAATCCCTCCTTACAAATCAGATGCTCTGTTACTGCTCATCTGTGTTTATTTACCCAGTCTTCTCTGGACCACTCTAATTTCCTTTATTGAACTTGAAGGCACTGTGTTTTGGATCTGGTGTGTTCTCCCTCAGTCTGTTTTAAATTCTACCTTGGAGTCACGACCTCTTCAGGACTCTATAACCAGAAGATTTCTTATCCCATTAATTCTCCAGCCCAAAAGTGTCACACAATGGAGAACATTGGATACTAGGCAAATCACAATGAGTGCATTGTTTTAGGTTCCCTGAAAGTGCTGACGCAACTGAACGTCATTGGTCAGGGCACAGATTCGTAAAGTTGGGATGTCATCGCAGGTGTTCAAGATGTTCGTGATGTCACATTTGGATTGTTGTGCACCGTTCTTGTCACCTTGTTGTAGGAAAGATGTCATTAAGTTAGAAAGTGTGCAAAAAATAAACACGAATGCTGACAGGACTGTAGGGCATGGATTATCTAGGGAAGCTGGATCGGCTAGGACTTTTCCCCTGGAGAGAAGGAGACTGAGGACTGATCTTTATGGATATACAAAATCACGAGGGCCTAAAATAGGTGAATGTTCACAGTCTTTTCCCCATTGTGGGGAAGTCTAAAACTAGTGGGCATGGGTTTAAGATGAGGGGAGTAGATTTAAGAGACCTGAGGGGCATCTTTTTTTCACCACACCAAAGATGCTGAGTATATGGAATAAGTTGCCAGAAGAGGCAGATACGTTTGACATTTAAAAGACAAGTCGATGGATAGGAAAGATTTGGAGGGATGTGAACTAAGCGCTGGCAAATGGATAACTTAGATGGGCTACATGATCAGCATGGACGTATTAGACTGTTTCTGTGGTCTGTAACTGATATTTAGGTTTTTTTTTACTGTGAGTTTCACAAAGATTATAGGACAAAAGTTGAGGGGGGAGAGACAGGTAGGAGAAATCATTAGGAAGAGAGGGTAGGGAAAGAAAAATTAGAGGGAGAGAAAAAAAATAAAGAGAAAATGGTAAAGATTCCATTATTGTCACGTAATACTACATTTAGAATGTAAAATGCATGAAATTCTTTACTTTCAGGGAACCTAAATCAATGCACTCATTGTGATTTGCCTAGTATCCAATGTTCTCCATTGTGTAAAGACAGAATGTCACCACTTTGTCTGGGGCCCCTCACCAAGACCTACAGCACCAGGTGTTCCTAGAAGGTCTCCTCTCCAAGTACTGACCAGTCCTGAGCCAGCTTAGCTTCTGAGATCAGACAATCTCAGGTGTATTCAGGCTATTAGGTGCTGAAATGGAAATAGTAGAAGCAGATGAGGGTGGAGGTAACCTTGTTAGAAAAATCAATGTTCATGCCATTAGGTCCAGGCGGAATATAATGTGTTGTTGCTCAAGTTTGCATTTAGCATTGCCATGATAAAAGATGAGGCCATCAACAGAGATGTCACTGTAGGAATGGTTGAAGGAGTTGAAGTGGTTGGCTGCAGGAAGCTCAAGTTTAGTTCTGTAAATCAAACATGGGTGTTTGGCAAACTGGTCACCCAATCAACATTTTCTCTCACCGATGTGGAGGAAGCCACATCAGTTGTACTGAATTTTAAAATTTAAAATAAATGTAGGTAAACAGCAGGGTCACAGGCTTTTTCAGCCCATGAGCCCATGCCACCCAATTGACCTACAATCCTGGTCCTGGTATGTTTTGAACAGTGTGAGGAAACTGGAGCACTCAGAGGAAACTCACTCAGACATTTACAACCTCCTTATAGACAGCACAGGATACGAACACTGGTCGCTGGTTCTGTAACAGCATTGTGCTAATGCTACACTGACCGTGGGTGTTTGGTCTCATCAATTTAGAAGAGCCATTTCAAGTACCAAACGTGGTCGATTAGATTGGATGATGTGCACGTAAAGCTCTGCCTCAGCCAGAAGGGCCAATTTTGCACTTTCTATGGTTATAGCGGGAAATACCTTGGAGTACAAGGTTGAGTGGGAGGGAAAAGTGGACAAGGGTGTCTTTGAGAGAATTATCCCCGTGAAAAGCAGCCACCCAAACTTCCACTGCTTTAGGCTCTTTACCCCATCTGCTTTGTGCAGGGAAACTTTTCTCCCAAGACACCTTTGTCCCTACATCCCTCACCTCCATCCAAGGCCACAGACTGACTTTTCACGGGAGGCAGAGCTTTTATGTATATATTGTCCAACCTCATCTACATTTGATATATGCAATATGGCCTCCTCTAAACTGGCAAGACTGAACACAAATTGGATAACTGTGGGCCATGGGTTAAAACTTGAGCTTCCTGTAGCCAACTATTTTAGCTCTCCCAACTATTCCTACGGTGATATATCTGTCCTTGGCTTCATCCATTGTCAGGACAAGGGTAATAAACTTGAGGAATAACACACCATATTCTTCCTTAAATCTAATGGCATGATTGTTGATTTTTCTAACCCCTACCAAAATCTTATCCCAAAGTTTCCAACTCTGTAACTACTCCTTTATTTTTTTTCTCTTGCTCTCTCTCCCCCAATTACTAATTATTTCTCCCTGTGCCGGTATCTCCATCTTCTGTTCATTATCACCTCTTGACTCATCCACAGATTCTTTCTCCTATATGTCTTGATAAACATTTCAGACCCAAAATGTTAACTTCCATTTCTACCCTGCTTGCTGTCTGACCTGCTTGTCCCTCCAGTAACTTTGTTTTTTCTTTCAAGTTTTCAGCAACTCCAACTTCCATTTAGAATGTTGAGGAATAAATGTTTACATAAGCAGGGAAAGAGCTGCTTTGTTCAGCTTCATACCATGCCATGGAATCTTTTGTAACCAAGAGGACAGATGTGATTTTTATCTCTCGAAAGTAAATTTGTACCGCACGATCTAGAAATTAACAAGAAAGGATTCTATAGACAGTTGTTAGGTTGAATATCCGGCCTGTTAGTAATTAGCAAATTGATTACTTTTTCATTGACAATTGACTTGTTGAAACAGCGTTTTTTTTTTCTCTTTGCACATCTCTAACTTTCCCACTCCACTACTTGTATCAACTGCCTTGCTGAATAAGAATATCATAATCTCTCTCCGTCTGAACTCTAGTCTTACTTACCATTTATAATATTGGATCCTTGAAAGTTTACTATTTCTTAGATTCTGCTTCTGTTTAAATACAACAGCGTACTGCTCGCTATGACTACACAAGCACCTCCTGGGATCCTGTTTGTAGATTGATGGCAAATTAGATAGGAAGCAAGCATTTTAAAAATTCATTTGGGATTGTGAGAGCAAATTATTTTTTTTTAAGAATGGTTCCCTTGTAGCTTAGTGAATATTCTATTTTGATATTAGACCACTTAAGTCAGGCTCATCATAAATTGTATACATGATGGGGTTATGGGAAGAAATACAACAATTAGCCTTGGGACGAGTGCTTTCCCAGTCTTTGCTAACTTAATCATCCTTCTGACAATTTAAAGAGCCGTCATGTGATGGGAGCCCTTCCAGAATTCTTCAGGATAGGAAGTTCCATTATTTAGGTCACAGTGATTTAAAAAAAATCTTATTTCCTTGTCAGGGTGGTGCTTCACTTAGAGAGAACTTTCAACTTCTGTCCTTTTTGCTCCAGGTTTTGGGAAGTACTGTCAAAGAAATATTCCAGATAGAGGAGAGTGTTCTGTGGAGAATGTGTATGTTCAGCGTGTAAATTGGGTGCTGATTAAGCCTTTGGCTTAATATCCTGGTTCAGCATTGTTGGAGTTGCTTTCAATAGGCCAGTGGACAGACTTCCACAGCACTCATGCATACATTATGTAAAATTGTAGTGAATTTCCAGTGTCATACACAAGGTACCTCCGACATTAATTAGCCTGTTCTTGTAGTTATCACATTTATATCGCTGTTTACTTCTTTCTTCTTTGGCTTGGCTTCGCGGATGAAGATTTATGGAGGGGTAATGTCCACGTCTGCTGCAGGCTCGTTGGTGACTGACAAGTCCGATGCGGGACAGGCAGGCACGGTTGCAGCGGTTATCACATTTATATCACTGTTTACTTAGTCCATGCTAAGTACCCAGTGCAAGTACCTGTCAAGATGTTGATTGTGAAGAATTTACAATAATGTTGGAATGTTAGTGTTTTGCATTTACTCTTGAATTTTACATTTTAAATGAATTCTTGCCAGTTTATTGTGTATGTATAATCCTGTAAAATTCTAAAGCACTCTACAATGAATGACTAATCTCATTGGTAGTAAAATTTCTGAGGGTGTATTCTTTAACGTTCCATTTCACTTTTCTTAGACATTTCTCTTAAGAAATTGAGTGAATGATGTATATTGTGGCAAGACAGATGGCCTGCCATATGTTTGGGATTACTGTAGGAAGTTCATGTCCTGCAGTGCTCATGCATGGTAATTCTGTTAGTGTTAATGGAAACTTGGATAATCTTTCTCAAAAACCTGCCTGTACATTTACACAGGAAATAGATTCAAAAATTCAGGACTTTGTTTATAATGCAAGGTTGGAATCTACCATCATTATATAGAAACAATGAGGTATCTTGAGCCATCATTGTTAAATCAAGAAAATGCTTTCTATCTATCTGTTTAGTAGCAGTCAGTATTCAACTCTTGTGTTGTGTTGGGGGAGGGGCGGAGGAGGACTCTGATCAGGCTTAGCTAGGCTGGAAATAAAGCATTCTTGTATCTGATTTTTTTCAATTTCAAGAATGCAAAGATAGTGGACTTGGAGAAAACTATGTTTTGTGTTTGACTAATGTTGCGTTTAATTTTCAAACGTAATAACAAATAAGATTTTCAAATAATAAAAATTCACGATCATCTTACTGTCAGTTTTGAAGCCAAATTGTTAGATTAAAAGAATTTTAAATTTTTGGAGTATAGCAGAAGCAGTAAATGGGAACAAACATGAAAACAAAATGCATCAGTTTGTAATTATTTGAAGAGCTCATCATATTTCAGATATGGGTGCAAGAAGCAATCAATGCAAGTTTAGATACTTTTAATTTGATCAATTTTACAGTAGAGACAGAGCCTATTTTTAGTGAATGGCTGCTTTGAATTGCATTCACAGAAGCTTATAAGGAGTAAGATTCAGTGATTTGGCCCTGCGGTGGTGAAAGAATTCAAATTTTTTTTGTCATTCAGTACAGAAACAAGCCCTTTGTCCACCATGTCCATGATGACCATTGGCTCCACATATGCTATGATAATTCCATTTTTCAGCACTTGATCTATAGCCTTTTATTCCAAATGCTTGTCTAGATACTTAAGTTGTAAGGGACTCTGTTACATTCTAGATAGAAACAATCCCTAGTGTCAAAAATTCTTCTTCTGATCTGCTCTGAACTCCCACCCCTATCTGATTCTGCTGTTCCCATCTGTTTACCTACTTCTATGGGGGACATCCGATGCGCTCTAGTATTTGCCAAAGCCCTTTCCTGCTCACGGTGTCGAAGGCTTTGGTGAGGTCAACAAAGGTGATGTAGAGTCCTTTGTTTTGTTCTCTGCACTTTTCTTGGAGCTGTCTGAGGGCAAAGACCATGTCAGTGGTTCCTCTGTTTGCGCGAAAGCCGCACTGTGATTCTGGGAGAATATTCTCGGCGACACTAGGTATTATTCTATTTAGTAGAATCCTAGCGAAGATTTTGCCTGCAATGGAGAGCAACGTGATTCCCCTGTAGTTTGAGCAGTCTGATTTCTCGCCTTTGTTTTTGTACAGGGTGATGATGGTGGCATCACGAAGATCCTGAGGCAGTTTACCTTGGTCCCAACAAAGCTTGAAAAACTCATGGAGTTTGGGTTTTTCACTTTCTCTAACTTCTTCCTCTATCCCCCTCCATCAATGGTTTCTCCCTTTATCTGCCTCTCCACTTTTCATACCCTTTTACATATATATATAATATATATGTAAATAATATTTTTATATTTTATATATATATATATATATATGCACACACACACCCCCCCCTATGGATTTTGTCTAGCCTGCTGAGTTCCTCTCGCATTTCTTTTGTCAGCTAAAGATTAAGGCATCTACAGATTTTGTGTTTCTCTATCATCTGCACCATTGCAATGTAATTGCATCCTTCCTATAGTGCAGCAACTACAGTACTCCAGCTATGGCCTAATGAAAGTTTTCTAAAGTTGTAAGATAAATTCCTGTGGTGAACTGCATTTGCATAGATGTATGGACTGACCAGTCTGAACCTACCTGACTTTCCCTAACCCCTCCCTTGGCTCCTTCCTGGATTTCCCAATAAAGGATGGGATGCCCAGATTTGACCATTTTGCTCCTGTACCTGGAACCTGGCCAAGTAGTGTATCAGTAATGCTCAGGTTTTTGGTAATTAAACCTGTTTAATCACTCCATGTTGATGTGATTATTGTGTGCACCACAGCTCCTTCCTCTTACTTTCACTGCCTTCACTCATGTATATTCAATACAATATATGCTTTCTGTGGGTACATGTTCTCTACCTTCAGCAATGATTGGGGTTCTATACTAGGATTCCTTTGTTCCTCAGTATGTCCTCAGCCCATGCCTTTCTTTGTCAGCATGGTCTGCCATATGGAAGGAAACTTAAAACTGATAAAGATCCTTCACATCTCTTGCCACCTTTACGATCAAGAGAACCCAGTGCAGATTCTGAAGGTGGTTCTAAAAAGAGTATTGGTGAGATGCTGCATTGAGTGCATCAACATCATGGCCAGTGATGTGGATGAATATTAAAAATGTGCAGCCATTTGGATTGGCTGTTTAGTCATGGAGGCTTTTATATTGTTGGGGCTGCATTCATTCAGGAATGTAGAGGGGTTTGCAACAATGTTGGGCTGGGGGCAGTCAACGGATGGATGTCTTTTGCTGCAGGGTACCACAATCTTAATATTTTAGTTGCATTGGTTGTGCCACAATGTAGGGGTTAGCACAATGCTGTTACAGCACCAGTGGTTGGGTCCGGGGTTCAAGTTCCACACTGTCTAAGGAGTTTCTACATTCTCCCTGGGTTTCTCCAGAGGATTTCAGTTTCCTCCCAACATTCAAAATATACTGGGGTTGTAGGTCAATTGGGTATAATTGGCGGCACGGGCCTGTGGTCTGAACTGGCCTCTTACCGTGCTGTATGTATTTGAGTAGCAGATTATTAAGTTTAATCAGTGGTGAGGCCAAAAATATGGGTGGCGTTTTAGACATTGTTAATATTTTGTGAATGTTGATCAAAGATTGTTAGACTCCCTCCCTTTAAGATGGAGACAATAGAATTGGAAACAAAAGGTAAGCTGATGGAGGAATTTAGTGGATCAGGCAGCATCTTTTATATATTTTTAAATTTAGACCAACAACCTTCTCCCCACTGATTTGTTCAGGAGCCTGCCTGCTGTTTTCTCATACTTTGATGAAGGGATCAGGCCCGAAATGTTGGTTATAATATTTTTGACATAAAGAATACTGAGTGACCTGCCGAGTTTCTTCAGCACTTTTGTCTATTAAACCAGCCATTCTCAGCCTATTTTTGGCTATGGCCCTCCTACCAACTACACAAAAAAAATCATTTGAAAAAGAATTTTATGATTTCAATCTGTTTCTCCCCCCCCCCCCCTTTTAAATATTCTGTGGCTCCCAAGGGGGCCTTATGAGCCCTATTGAGAATAGCTGTATTAATACAATTACAGTGTAACGAGACTTGTTTGTCCATTTATGGAAACTGACTTCATGCATTTGTAGAAAAAACCAAAAATGCAAAAGGGTGATTTGTGTTCCATTCCCTTTTAATGTGAATAGAGGAAAGTGAATATTTCCTATTTTCATTGGAAACATGTGCTATTTGGGTGAAAGCTTAAGAATGCAAATGCCATTCTTTTGTGTTCTCTGAGCTACTACTGCATGCTAATTGCCAATTACTAAATGTTGCCATTTATTAAAACAGACAAAAATGTGCCTTGTGTTACAAGATCCAAATTCTCACAATACTTTGCTGTTTGTTATTTAAATAGATTGTAAGTTTGAAAACGTTTAAGTGACAGACATGGACTATAACATGCTACAAGTTTGGAACCATCACTTCCAAGACCATCACCCCTCCAGGGCTGGATGCTTAGTCCACTGCAGTTCACTTTGCTGACTCTTGACTGTGCAACAAAATACAGCTCAAACCACACCACCAAATTCGCTGATGACAGACTGTGGTGGGACTTATTAGTAAGCATGAGTCAGGATAGAGAGATGAAGTGCAATTGCTAACGGACTGGTGCAGAGCCAAAAACTTGTATCTGAAGTTAATAAAACAAAAGAGATTGTTGTTGACATCAGGAGGCCCCGAGGGATCATTCTCCGCTGACCAATGATGGCTCTACCATTAAGGTCATCAAGAGTATCAAGTTCCTAGGTGTGTTCTTGGTAGAGAATCTCACCTGGTTCCTTAACACCAGCTCCATAGCCAAGAACGCCCAGTCGTGCGTCTACTTCCTGCGAAGGCTGAGGAAAGTTCATCTCCCACCCTCGAGGCTCACTACATTCTACAGAGGATGTATTGAGAGTATTCTGAGCAATTGCATCCCCACCTGGCTACTTTCTGCGAAGGCTGAGGAAAGTTCATCTCCCCCCACCCCCCCCCCCCCCCCCCATGCTCACTACATTCTACAGAGGATGTATTGAGAGTATTCTGAGCAATTGCATCCCCACCTGGTTTGGAAGCTGTACCACCTCAGACAGAAAGATCCTGCAGAGGATCGTGAAGTCAGCGGAAAAGATATTGGGGGTCCTCTTCCTACCATGCGAGACATTTACAACACATGATGCATGCAGAAAGCAATAAACATTGTGAAGGACTTCACACACTCCTCATTTAGTAAACTTTTGTCCTTTCTGCCATCTGATAGGAGGTACTGCAGCACTCGGGTCCTTATTTCCAGATTGGGCAACAGATTTTTCCCCCAGGCATCTGGCTCCTGAAATCCGAGAACATATGTGGATAGAGTCCCAGGACTTTTATTGTATATGTCTTAATATTTTAACTATTTATGTAAATCTGCTCCATAGTCATGGTATGAACGATAAATAAAGGTGACTTATTATTGTTGACTTATGGAGGAATTTCGTGGGTCATGTAGCGTTCATGCCTAGAAATGGTTAGTCAACATATCTAGTTGGGGCCCTTTATGTTTCATCTTAACTAGTTATCTTGATCTTCATCCTATTCAAAGATGGGTCATAATAATATATTTTGGTATGGGGTACAACAGCTTATGGGCCAGAATAGGCAATTGATCCAGAGATACTCAAATCCCAGTGGTATCTGGCGAATTCACATTGAAAACAAATCTGATTCTTTTGGTATTGGTGAACTTGAAATTGTTAAATTATCGTTAAAAACACATCCACTTCAAACAGCATCCTTCAAGGAGGAAATTTTCCAACCTCCTCTTCCCTAATCTGTAGTTAATTCTAGATTGACTCTTTATTGACTTCCTTCTGCCCTTGAGGGATGTTCAAAGGTTAATGACGAGATAAGTTGTTCAAGTTGTATTTCGAGTATTATGCAACTAAACTTGAACATTGTTTAAAAAAAATTGATATCTGTTTGACCCTAGTGAGCAGACATTTTCTGACTTAAAAAAAATGTTTTTGTATATGATAAACCTTTTTAGTTTTGATCATGAAAAACTGTAACAGGAATAGGCCATGAGACCCACTAAGCTTGTTCCTTTCTATTTTTAGTAGCCTTAAATAAACAACAATGATAAATGAACAATGATCAATTAACATTGACTAAACAGCATAAATCATTTGGATCGAGAATTCAAAATTCCTCTTCATCTCAATCTGAAACGAACAGCCCCTTACTAGATTTCTACACCAGAAGAAACACTCAGTTAGACTTTCTCACAATCTTCAATCTTTCTGTGAGGTTCATAGAGCCATTCTCCTCTCTTTCCTCAGGACATAACTCACAAGTTCTATGCAGTTGAAACAAAACTTAATAATTTTCAAACTCCAACCTCTTTGCAGGGAACATCTGTCTAAATCATTGCTTTACCTGTTTCTTGAATGAGGCAACCAGCATCTCTCTCAACACCAGGATTCAACAATACCATGTGATTAAAGAGCTTGTCTATTCATCCTACCAATGTGGGTTGCCAATTACTTAACACAACTCAACCCATGAGCATTTGAATTCTGCAATTTCAGGTAACCTGCACCCCTTCTCCCCCCCCCCCAACACTGTTCCTTTCTTTTTTTTTGATCCATCAGGTCCTTCACCCCCTTCCACACCTGGCTTCGTCTTCCCACCATCCGTCCCTTGTCTGGTTCCCTTCATCACCGTTCTATACTATAAAGTTCAATAATCTTCAGCCTGTTGTTGTCTTGACATCATCCTCCATCCCATGCCTGGTTCTAGCTACTCATTAACTACTCTTGGATTTGCCTATGCTTTCCAACTCCTACCTCACCCTCATCCTTTTATACTGGCTACCTTCCCTTTGTACTCTCAGTCATGATGCTGAGTCTCAACCTAAAATGTAGGTCATTACTGATGCTTTTTGACTTGCTAAATAAATTCCTTCAACTTTTTTATTTTTGCTGTGTAGCCACTTAATTGTAAACACAAGTTTATATTTGTTCATATCCTTGGTTGTGTGTTTTTCAGGTTATAAAAATGCTAAATGATGTGGTTAATATTCGTTTCTCTTCTCTAAATTGCCTTTTCGAAGATGGCAATGAGACATCTTCAACAGGCTAAAGTTCTTCCAGTTCCAGTCAGGGTCTCATATAATTCAATACTGTTTTCTAGGACTTGACCCCAGAAGTGATGAAGGAATCGAAATGTTTCCACAGAAACATTACAGCACAAAGACAGACCCTTCTAGACTGTGCCAAAATCTTTTTCTGCCTAGTCTCATTGACCTGCATCCAGACCATACCCTTGTCATCCATGTACCTGTCCAAATTTTTCTTAAATGCCGACATTGAGCCTGCATTTACCAGTTCAGCCGGCTGTTCATTCCACACTCACACCGTTCCGCCTGAAGGATTCCCCCTAATGTTCCCTTTAAACTTTTCCCCTTAAACCCATGACCTCTTTATCTCACCTAACTTGTGTGTGTGACTTAGGCGGACCACCTCACTGACAAAAGGCAAAGGAGGAAAAACCCAACACCCAACCCCAACCCACCAATTTTCCCCTGCAACCGTGTCTGCCTGTCCCGCATCGGACTTGTCAGCCACCAACGAGCCTGCAGCTGACGTGGACATTTACCCCCTCCATAAATCTTCGTCCGCGAAGCCAAGCCAAAGAGGAAGAGAAGACAGGTGGTATACTGGCTGTGAGCCTCTGTCTTCTGCCTTTGTCTTTGGTGTCAGGAGGTTACTGTTTTGGAGATGCTGTCAGATGAGTTTTGAAGAGTAATTGACACCACAGCAACCACTGTGTTGACGGTGAAGGGCCTTAGGAAGCTTTTGAACCTTCCTTTGTTACACTAATCATGGATTGCTCTGATACCACAAAAGCACTGTCTACGCTATTTTTCTTTAAGAAAATTGAGAATATTTATTATCTATATCTTTTGTATTTATTATCTCTTTAATTCTAATTATGTATGCTATTATAATTTTTTACGAATACCTAGTTGGCTGTAGCAAGTAACGAATTTTGGTGTAAATGTACATTGAACAATATATATGTCAATAACCTTGTATCATACCAGTTAAGCAGGTTGCACTGTCTGGATACTGTCAAATATTTTCATCTGAAGTTGCATTCATCCATACGAGACAAGGGTATTTCATTACATTAGTGACTTCAAGTCATAAAGTTGTACAACACAGAAACAGGTTCTTTGGTCCAACTTGTCCATGCTGACTATATTTCCTAACTGAGCTAGTCCTATTTAGCTGTGTATGCCCAAATCCCTCTAAATCTTTGCTATTAGTGTACTTGTCTGAATGTCTTGTAAATGTCATAATTGCACCTACATCCATGGTTTTCTCCATCTTATTTCATCATTGCTCTCGTCCCTTTTAAATCTTTACTCTATTAAATCTATGCCCTGAGGTTTTACACTCACTTACCTGAAGGAAGACTGTCTATTCATCTTATCTATGCCCTGCATAATTTTATATAACATTGTGACTTAAGGCCTCAGCCTCCTACGCTCCTGCGAATTAAAAAAAAACGGCCCAGCCTTTACAGTTGTGCCATTATAACTCAAACCCTCCAGTCCCACTAGCATTCTTGTGTGTCTTTTGCACCCTCTCTGGCTTAAAACATTCTTCCTATAGCTGCTTGATGAACTACATGCAATACTCCAAATGTGGCTTTACCAATGTCTTGTAAATCTATAACATGACATCCCAACTTCTTTACTCAATGCTCTGACAAATGACAGCAACTGTGTTGTGCCTTCTTCAGTGCCCTCTCTCCCTTTGTTGTCCCTAGGCTTCTCTGCTCTGCAACACTCTCCAGGTACCTTGGTAAAGGGCTCAAGCCAGAAACACTAGTTAGGTCTCTTTATCTTTGCTATAAAAATACACTTTTTGATCTGTTGGGCTGACTTACTGTGTCTGTCTTGTGTGACAGATGGTTATATTTTATATTATGTATAGATATGCTTTTGGAATATAGATAGTGGGATTTTAGTGAGGTGACAGACAGATACAAACACTTCAAAACAGTTCTCATTTTAAAATGCAAGAGTTATGCATAAGGTGATACCTACAAGTTTGCAAAGACAACAGACTCCTTTGCTGAAGATTGTCACAATGAGGTGCAAATGGAAGGCCTATCTCAGGAAACTGATAAGATTTCTCATGAATTGATTTTGCAAGTCAGCATGCTGTTTTGGTCATGGTCGTGGGGGAGTTAAACAGGTTTTTATCTCAGTGTTATCCGGAGAGACTGCTGGTTTTCTGCGGTGACTTTTGGAAGCTTGTTTGAAACTCCATTTTGAAGATGGGTTGTGAGTTCTGAGTTCAGCCTGTTCAAAGCCCTTGTGGTCCATATAAGAGGAGATGGCTGGCTTATAATGTTTTACCTGAGATGAGTGGAACAGAAAAGAAACTCTGTAGTGACGTGAAAGAAAGAGGTTTATCATCTGGAAAACCTTGATGGGGCAAGTTTATTCAGCAAGACACTGAAGGGGCTGATTGGAAGGAATCAGTTTGTGTCCAACGAGCAACAAATCTCTCTGAAAATCAACAAGAACCTTTCTGAGCGGTAACCATTTACCTTCCAAACACTAAAGCCTGGTGAAGAAATGTTAAATTCTCTGCATAGTATAAGAATCTTGAACTTGGAGGAGTGAGAAGTGAGATTGGACTGTGAATCAAAGAACTTTCCTGAACTTATACACACATTAGAAGGTGGTTAAGTTAGTAGTAATAAGTTAAAGTTTGTTCCTGCTTTTATGTTTAAAGAAAATTAAAAGCAACTTTTGTTTAAGTAATCATTTGTCTTGGTGAATTTCTACTGCTGCTGAGTTTTGGGGTTCTCTGGGCCCGTAACACTTGCCTTGGTGCAACAAGCTATTAAAATCCATGTGCCTTTAGTTCATTTACCCAAGTTGATTGAGGTCATTGAAATCTTAGATTGCCCACTTCTCTGATCACTAATCCTAACCATGCCACCGACATGAGTGAAACACAAAAGTCTGCAGACGCTGTGATTGGGAATATTAGGAATAAAGAAAATAAATGGGGCGTGGATCAGAACGTAGAACTATGATGTTATGGTTGTTGCAGAGAGGAAGGACAGGATTGGCTGATGCAGATAACTGGGTTTAGATATTTTGAAAGGAATAGGATGGGAGATGGGGAGGGTTAGCATTACTGGTCAGGGCTAGTATTATGGCTATAGGAAGAGAGGACAAGGCTGAGGGAGTGACAACTGAGACGGTATGAGTGGAAGTCAGAAATAGGAAGCGAGCAATCACTGTAAGAGGAGGAGTTGATGGCCCCCAAATAGCCCTCTGGACACAGAGGGACAGATTTTGTGATGATGCAAGAAATAGAGTTGATGATATGGGAGACTTCAACTTCCCCAATATTAACTGGCACTTCCTGACTTCAAGAAGGATAGATGGGCATAATTTGTTAGGTTTGTTCAAGAAGGATTCCTGACATAGTATGTGGACCAGTGAACTAGAGGAAAGGCCATTCTGGATCTAATTCTGGGTAATGAACCTGATCAGGTGGCAGACTTTTGATGGGTGAGCATTTTGGTGAGAGTGACCACAACTCCCTGAGCTTTAGCATAGGTATGGAAATGGATAAAAGCAGACAAATTGGGGAAGGGAAAATTATGATGGGATGAGGCAGGAACTAGCAAGAGTAAATTGGAAGTACTGAAATAATGTGGAGGAAGTTTAGGGACTGCCTGTGCTGCATTCAGGATAGGTTTGTTCCACTGGGACAGGGAACTTTGGCCTGAGGAAATGGACGAGGCCACTAGTCAAGATGAAGTAAGAAGCATACATTAGATATAGAAAACAGGAAGGGCTCTCATGAGAAGTACATCGTAGCCAGGAAGGAGCTTAAGAAAGGGCATAGGAGAGCTAATAGAATCGATAAGAAGGCCCTGACAAGTAGGATTAAAGAGAACCCCAAGGTGATCTATGTGTATATGAAGTACAGAAGGATGATGAGAATGAGAGTGGGGCTGCAGAAGGATAAAGGAGGTAACACGTGCCTGGATGTTGGGGAGGTCCTAAATGAATACTTCAGTATTCACAAGAGAAAATTATCTTGATCAGGGTGAGGTCAGAATAGAACTGGAAAATGTGTGCTGTAAAATGTTGAAATTAAGGAAGAGGAAATGTTGGATCTTCTTAAAAATATTAAGATTGATAAGTCTCTGGAGCCAGTTATGATGTACCCTATGTTGCTGTGGGAAGTGAGGGAAGAGATAGGTGGGGCAGTGGCTATGATCTTTGAGTTTTCTTTGACCACAGGGGAGGTGCCAGCGGATTGGAGAATGGCAAATGTGGTCCCCTTGTTTTTATTTAAAAATAATAGGGATAATCCTGTGAATTTACATTGGTGATCCTTGCGTCAGCAAACTACAGGAAAGACTTCTTAAGGATAGGATCTATGAGCATTTGGAGAAGTGCCTTCTACTGAAGGATCGTCAGTATGGCTTTGTGAAGGGAAGGTCGTGCATCACGAGGCTAATTTAATTTTTTTGAGGAAGTTACAAAATAAATTGACAAAGGTCGGGCAGTAGGTGTGGTCTATATGGATTTTAATAAGGCATTTGACAAGATCTCCCATGAGAGACTCATTCAGAAAGTCGTGAGGAATGTGATCCATGAAACCTTGGCTGTGTGGATTAAAAATTGCCTTTCATGTGAAAAGCAGAGGAAAGTCGTGGAAGTAAATTATTCTGCCTGAAGGTCAGTGACTAGTGGAGTTCTACAAGGATCTGTTGTGCAACCCCTGATCTTTGTGAACTTTATCAGTGACCTAGATGAAGAAGCGGAAAGTTGGGTCATTGTTTGCAGTTGATACGAAGGTTGTCAGAGGTTAAAAAAGGATTCTGAACAGGATACAGAGTTGGGTAGAAAAGTGGCAGATGGAGTTCCCTCTGGATAAGTGTGAGGTGATGCATTTTGGAAGGACAAACAAGGCTGAGTGCAGGGTTAATAATTGGTTACTTAAGAATGTGGATGAACAGAGAGTCCAAATCCATACATTCATCAAGGTTGCCGCGCATTTTGATAGGATAGTTAAGAAGGCCTATGGAATGTTGAGCTTTATTAATGGAGGGGATTGAATTCAAGAGTGGAGAGGTCATGTTGCAACTCTATAAGTGTGACCACACTTGGAGTATTGTGTTTAGTTGTAGTCACCTCATTATAGGAAGGATGTAGAAGCTATGGTGAGGGTGCATAGGAGATGTACTAGGATGTTGCCTGGATTGGGAAATGAGTCTTGTGAGGCAAGGATAGCAGTGTTGGGACTTTCTCTTTGGAGCAAAGAAGGATGAGAGGAGACTTAAAAGAGGTCTACAAGATTATAAGAGCCATAGATAGAGCCAGTGCCCTTTTCTCTGGGCAGGAATGGCGTGTACAAAGTGAAGGGATGGAAGTTTAGGGGAGACATTGGGGTAAGTTTTATTTTTAAAGAGTTTTGGTGCCAGGGATGGCAGTGGAGGCTTAAGTATTAGAGGGACTTGAGAGACTTTTAGACAGGCACATGGATAGAATAAAAATAATGGTTACAGGGTAGGGAGGATTTAGAGCCTTTTTGAAAGGAAAATATGGGTCAGTACAATATCAAGGGTGAAGGTCCTGTAGTTTCTCCTGTTGCAAAAAAAAACACCGAAATGCTGGAGGAACTCAGCTGGTCTTTCAGCAACCTTAGGAGATAAAGATATATTGCTGATGTTTTGAGCCTGAATCCTCTTCCCTTGAATGCCAGGTTTTTTTAATGCCATCTACATTCTCATTCGACTCATTTATGTATACCTATGAGAAACTTCAGTGAACCCAGAACCAATCTTGCAGCACATCATTGGTCATAGGCCTTCAATCTGTAAAACACCCTTCTGCTGTCATCCACTGACTCCTGCCACTGGGCTATTGTTGTATCCAACTGGCCGGCTAATCCTGGATCCCATGCAATCAAACCTCTTGACCAGTCAACCATACAGTACCTTGTCACAGGCCTTGCCAAAGTCCATGTTGACCTCTACTGCCCTTCCCTCATTAATCTTCGTGGTAATCTTTCCAAAAATCGGTAGATTTGTGTAACATGCCAGCTATCCTTAAAACAGTCCTTGCCTTTCCAAGAATAATTTAAATTTTATCTCTCAGAATTCCGCCAACTAATGTTAAGTTCACTGGTCCGTAGTTCCCTGGATTATCCTTGCATCCTTTTGTGAATAAAAGCACATTAGCCATCCTTCAGTTTTCTGGCATCTCACCCATGGCCTGCTGATAATAAAAATGATCCTTGTCACGGTCCTCTCAATTTCTTCCTCAGTTTCTCACAATGTGTTGGGATGAACTTGATCAGCCACAGGGTGGGTTGTCAACCTTAATATAAAGTCCTCCAGCAGCTACTCTTCTGTAATATAGATTTTCCAAATCATTTCTTTGTTTCCTTTGCAACCATATCTTTCTAGGTTGTTCCTTGCCTGTCTTCTTTGGCTCAACACATAGACAACTGCTTTGATCCTTGTGTGGCCCTATTCTCTCTTTCATTGCCCTTTAGCACTTAATATATTTATAAAGTATTTTGAGATCGTCCCGATCTGCCAGAGCTGTGTTGCATCCTCTTTTTACCCTCCTGATTTCCCTCTTGAGTGCACTGCACTCCCTGTATGCTGTGAGACTTTGAGTCATCAAGGGATACATTATTTGCTGCAGGATATCCACCCTCTACAGTTTCAGAGTCTGGTTTGCAGTGATATATTGGCATGATGGTTAAAGTTAGAAAGTAAATGTTCGGAGGTTTTATGATTTTTAGTAAAGACAGAAAATAAAGAACTGATGGCTCTGTGAGTAAGGAAGTACAGAGGAATAACCCTGTAAAAATGGCACAAGGTCAGTATTTTATGATATAACACCAGAAATTAAAAGTTCTACAGCATGGAAACAGTCCATTCAGCCCAACTCATCCACGCTGGCCAGAGGGCATCTTCTGTATCAATCCCCTTGCTCAGCCCTTTAGTGATTCAAGTGCTCATCTACAGACTTGATAATCTCAACATGGTCCAACACATAAGCTTGTTCTATTCTGACCTCACCTTGATCAAGGTCCTTTTACCTGGTGAATACTGAAGCATCCTCCCTTTCTGCAGCTGTGATGCTATTATCCCTGACCAGTAATGTTTCTCCCCTCTCCTCCTCTTTTACCTCCCATTCTATTTCTTTTAAAGCACCTGCTTCTCCATTCTCTCCTCATATCTAATAAACTGTTCCATTCCAGACAGCATCCTGATGAATCACCTCTGCACCTCAGATCCTTTCAAAATGACTAAATCTTTTGGAGCATAACCACTCCATGTCTGTATTCAGTGCAACAATTGATGAAGGCTGATATCCTAAATGCCTTCCTAACCATGTTATCTCGTGTATTACTACCTTCAAGGATCTATGGAAGAACACCAAGGTCCCTCTGTTGCTCCATACTCCCGAGCACCTACTGAACATAGTTGTTGTTTTAACCTCATTAGTGCTCCCAAAATGCAACACTTCACACTTGTAGACATTCAATTCTACCTGCCCATTTCAAGATTCAATTTATTGTCACGTAATAAAAACTGTCATATTAAACAAAATTCGCCATTGGCAGAAATTGCCTGAAGTCAGAGAAAGAGAAGCAAAAGAGAGTGTCCCTCCCTCTCCACTCCCCCACCCCGAGTCACCAAGTATCCATGGATTCACCTCTAGTGCACCTGCAGCCACAGAATCCATTCCAAACCATCAGTGACCCGAACTCAAGTTTCAAACCTCTGATACCATTAGGAATCCTTCAACGCCCTCTGTACTCTCTCGCATCTGGTTCCAATACCTGGTACCCCTTTGCGGTCTATTCGACCATCACATGGATAGCTCCCTGAAGCTGAAGATTCTCTTCCACACTTTTAACAATTCCACCAATCTTTGTCATTTTCAGACCTGCTGATTGTGCTTCCCTCATTAATATCTGTTATCGATGCATATTGCAAACTGCATTGGTCCCATCACTGATACTTGAGGGTTAGGCATTGAATCAAATACAACTCTCTACCCTGTTGCCAAGCCAACTTTGGATTCAATTTGTCAATTTGCCCTGTATATCATGAGTACTAAATCTTTTGAACAAGTCTCCCAAGTTCAAATTTGTTGTCACATGTACTGAGGTACATTGAGAAAGTTACCATGTCAAAAGCTTTACTAAAGTCCATATAAATCACATCTACTGCTCTACCCTCATTAATAATACCTCTTCAAAGAATTCAATCAAATCTGTCAGAAAGGGTCTGCAAGACAAAGCCATGCTGGTGGTCTCTGAAATCCTACCTTTCCAAGTAATCATGAATTCCCTCAAGTATTCTTTCTCTGGCATCTTCCTTGCCGTAGTCGTTAGACTCAAAGGTCTATAGTTTGCAGGTATTTTCCTACTGCCTGAAAAAAGACAGTGCCTGCTCCCCCCCCCCCTCCCCACAAAAGATCTTCATATCCAGTGAAGATTTAAACTTTTCAGCCTGTTTTCCAACAGTTTCTTCTGTTGCATCAGTAGCTGCTCAGGATAAATCTTTTTTAAAAAATGGATAGACTAAGAATAAATGAGGGAAAAATATTGACCTCTGGTGAGGATTGAGCATTGTAATAGCTCCAGATGATTCTTTATTAACCAAATTTTTAAGTCTTTAACTTATTCTTCCCTTTGCCAATCAAACACTGCCATATCATCTTTGTTTTTTTTCATTTTCACTCTGGTGTCAATTTAAACCAGAAATCAAACCCTTGCTTTAAGTCTTGTATTGGTTCTAAGTTAAACAGAAAATGCTGGAATCCTTGGGAAGTTTGGGAGCATTTTTGGAAAGAGAAGCAGAGTTGATATTTCAGGTCAAAGATTTTTCAACATACCATGCTTATTTGAGTATACCTTGTGGTTTTCAATGTTGGATTCCTTTATTTTAGTGTCTATTTATTTGTCTTTGAGTAAATTAATTTAGTATGATTTAAATTAATAATGTATCTGCTCATTCTTAACCAATAATTTTACCATTTTTATGCTGGGATTCTGAGATCATTTTCCACAGTTACTACATCAATTTTTGAATTAACATGGGGCTATCCTATGCTGCAGTTCTTCTAGAGTTAACTGGTCAAACTTTTTTGATGAAAGCCTGGTTTTCTTTCATAAGTCACTTTGTTCTTTAGAACAGAGAGAACAAATAAATTAGTATCTATTTAGTAAAATGTAGAGATCTGCTAGAGATGAAATAAGACTATTTTGAGTCTCCAAATTGGTGTTTCTGGCAAGTTTTTGTCCATATTATGGATGTGCCATAGGTGAGCCGTGTGAATATTTTGATGGGGGCATGGGGCTTAAGAATATTTAAGTGGGGTGTGGGAACATTTTGGGAAATAATTAAAAAGTTAGTTTGAAAAAATAAACTCTATGTTGGTGTGATAGATGTGACTTGGGCAACACTGTCAGTTCAACACAATTGTGATAACTTCCAAGTAAAATCACTTTCTTTTTACTTTGTAACGTGTTTTTGCTCGTCCATTATTTCTCTTATTTTAACTGTCGTTATCCTTGTTTATCATTATAATTATAAATTTTCTGACCGGTCTTATCATTATCCATTCAAAATTATCTCAACAATCATGTCTTTGTTCATACTCCTTTACTTTTTCCAGTTCAGTAAGTGAGACCTTGATCTGTATATATCTTTGTGTACTAGCATATTGATCGCACGGTGGGTGGGGGGGAGGTCCCTCCCCAGGCTCCAAACTGAGGGGGATGCCAAAATTAGGGACCCCAGAAAGTAAAGCATGTGGCTAGCACAATTTTGATGCACTCTCTATAACAAAAAAAATGTCAGAAACCACACTAGTGTTTTTTTCTACATGTTTTTCTCTGGTCAATATTCTTCCTTTGATTCGATCATTTCTTTTATTACATTTTTCAATTCTAAGACATAAAATATTGATTAATCTGTTTTGGGGAGCTCGTGCTGTTGTATATTCAAAATGAGCAGACCAAGCAAGCAAAAGGTTCGTCAATATTCAGTAGAGTTCTTGAAGTTTGGGTTTATACCTAATGTACACGATGAACGTGCTCCTTTTTGCCTATTATGCCACAGACTTTGAAAGCAGGTTGTCTTGAAGCTCATTTGAGGGTAAAACATCCTAATCATGTCAATTTGAAATTAGAATATTTTAAAATCACTGAAAGAGAAGTTTGAAAATATATCAAAATTCACTGCGCAAACTACAGCCCTGAAGCTATCTATGAAATTTGTCTGCTGATTACAAAACATTGGAAAAATCATCTGATTGGGGAGGATCTGATTAAACCAGCAATATCAATGTTCTTCAAAACAGTTCTGCAAAAGGATGACAAAGACGTCCGAGCAATGCCATTGAGTAATAGTCTGTCTGCAACAGAATGGAAGACATGGATCAAGATGTTGAAAAACAGCGTATTGAGAAGTTGGAATGACGAAAGTTCTCAATACAACTGGATGAATCTATCGTACGGGACAGTGAGGCTCTGTTATTGGCATATGTGAGATATATTGATCAAGAAGAGATGTTTTGTGAATCATTAGAAATAATCAATGCTCCAGTTGATATCTATATCAAGCTCAAAAATTATTAGGATGAAAAAGAAATACCAAAAGGAAAGATTGTATTTTGTGCTGCAGATGGTGCACCTGCTATGATGATTAAAAAAATGTTTAAAATTAATGAAGGATAGAAATCTAAACATGTTGGTTGTGCATTGTGTTATCCACCGAGAAAACTTAGTTGCCAAGAAAGTTTCCCCTGTTCTACACGAGATCAAGTGTATCGATGCCATCAAATCTAAAGCCAAATGTGAATGTCTGTTTAAGCAGTTTTGAATCAAAGGGAAACTGCTTCAAAAGGTTTATGGAACTGTTTGATCTCATCAGCGAATTTTTGAAGGACAAACCTGAAATGAAGCTCTTGCTAACAACAGCTGGCAAAGCTTATGCGAGTTACTTGAAGGACATTTTTGAGAAACTAAATGCATTGAACAAACAACTCCAAGTAGCAAATATGATGCTCATTGATGCAAAAACAAAGATATTAGGATTCATGACACTTCTAGAATTACGCCAAAGGAACACTTCTGCAAGAAATTTCAGTCAATTCTATTGGTTGAATAAATGTGAAGTAATTAATGCTGCTACATACATCATTGTTGACGATTTGAAAATGTTGGTTACCAACTTTTTTTTGGGTAACTTTTTATTTAACGCACTGAGGTTACCAACTTCATTGATAGATATTGTGATTTAAAGGCAATGGATTTTTTCTCTTGGTTAACTCTGCCATTACTGGTGGAGTCACCTGAAGTTTCAGTGCAATACCACGAGGAGTTATCTGAGTGGCAACATGATGAATCTGTGAAAACTCTGTTCAAAGTGAAAGGAACCATGATGTGGCTGTCTAACGAGATCAAAAAGAAATACCCAAACTCGTCTACTTTAGCAAGGAAACTATTGATACATTTTCCATTGTCTTCTTTAGTAGAATGTGGCTTCAGTGCTGTTAGTTATTTGTTACAAGCTAAGAGAAGCCAACAGGAAATTACAAAACGTGAAGATTTAAGGTTATTTTAAAACATTTTTTTTATTTTTCATGCTGTGAACCATATCAACCAAAATATATACAAACCTTTCTCATTTTCTCCCTTTTTTTGCCCCCCTACCTTCCCTCCCCACTTCCCACCCCCCTCCAAAACCAACAAATATTTAACATATACAATACAATAAAACCATTAAACAACGTCTTCACACAATGAAAAATAAACAAGAAAAATGTGTCATCTACTTTTACACACTGGATCAAGTAGTTTTGTCTTCTTATCATTTTAGGGGGTGGAGGCCCGAGGCAAGCCCTCGCTGTTATGTTCCATGTACGGTTCAAAAATTTGTTCAAATAATGTGACTTTATTTTTAAATTATATGTTATTTTTTTCCTATGGAATACATTTATTCATTTCCATGTACCATTGCTGTATTCTCAGGCTCTCTTCCATTTTCCAAGCTGACATTATACATTTTTTTCTACTGCTAAGACTATCATAATAAATCTTTTTTGCGCTTTATCCAGTTTGAGGCCTAATTCCTTACTACTTATATAACTTAGAAGAAAGATATCTGGACTTTTTGGCATGTTATTTTTAAAAAAAATTTATTTAATACCTGATTTAGATCTTCCAAAAACATTTTCACTTTCTCACATGCCCAAATTGCATGTACTGTTGTTCCCGTTTCCTTCTTACAGCAAAAACATCTATCTGATAATGTTGGACCCCATTTTTAAAAAAACTTTTGGGGCGTGATATATATAACCTGTATAACCAATTATACTGTATCATATGTAACCTTGTGTTTATTATATTCTTCATCGTTCCAGAACATAACTTTTCCCATGTTTCATTTTTTATCTTTGTTTTCCCATTTTTGTTTGGGTTTATAGCTTATTTCATCATTTTCCTTACCTTGCAGCTTAATGTACATGTTTGTTATAAATCTTTTTAATTATCATTGTGTCTGTAATCACATATTCAAAGCTGCTTCCTTCTGGTAATCTCAGTCTGTTTCCCAATTTATCCTTTAAATAAGCTTTCAGTTGATAATAAGCAAACATTGTACTATGAGTTATTCCATATTTGTTCTTCAACTGTTCAAATGTTAATAAATTATTTCCCAAAAGCAATTTTCTATTCTTTTGATTCCTTTTCTCTCCCATTCTCTAAAGGAAAGGTTATCTATTGTAAAAGGGATTAGCGGATTTTGCGTCAATAGTAATTTTGGTATTTGGTAATTTTTTTTTTTTCCTTTCTAAGTGGATCTTCTTCCATATATTGAGTAGATGATGCAGTACTGGTGAGCTTTTATATTGTACCAGCTTTTCATCCCACTTATAAAGTAGATGTTCCGATACCTTCTCCCCTATTTTATCTAGTTCTATCTTAGTCCAGTCTGGTTTATCCCTTGACTTGTAAAAATCTGATAAATACCTTAATTGTGCTGCTCTATAATAATTTTTAAAGTTTGGTAACTGCAAACCACCTTGGTTGTACCTCTGTTAATTTATCTGATGCTATCCTCGGTTTCTCCCCTTTCCACAAGAATTTCCTTATTATTCTCTTTAGTTCATTGAAGAATTTCTTTGTTAAGGGAATTGGTAATGATTAAAATAAGTATTGTATCTTTGGGAAGACATTTTAATGCAATTTGCCCTCTCTATCAATGTTAGCGGTAATTCTTTCCAATGTTCTAAGTCTTCCTGCAATTTCTTTAATAGTGGCTGATAATTTAATTTGTACAGGTGGCTTAAGTTATTATCTAACCTAATTACCTAGGTATCTGATTGCTTGTGTGAGATTTACGGTTGAAACTAACAAAATTAGTCCCTTGAATCAAAAAAATCTGCACCCAGTGTCAGGGGCAAGGTTCCCACTGAAGTGAAAACAATTGTTGAATGTGTGTTTGAGATGGTTGACATATTTCATATTCATCTACTACTTCAATATGTGTTCGTGTATTCCTGACCTTAATTGCATCGAAATACACTTGCAGTAAATTATTTAATTAAAACTTCTTTTGAATATATAACCTTTTTTCTGCTAATAGTAGGGCAAATATTTTTTTAAATTAGAAGTGGAGCCCAGGGCAAAAATGGTTGAGAACCACTGCTCTATAGGAATGATGTCCTCTTTAAGATCATTCACAAATGAAGAATGGCTTTATTTGATTCTCCCATGTATGATCTGCCGTCCTCTATTCCAATTGGTTATCCAGAGCTTCTAATTAATTTACTCTGTGATGGATACCTTAGCTTATTGTCCATTAGTCTCACAGTCCTGAGGAGATTGCATAAAGGTTTGCAAGGTTCTTTTTAAGCTTTTCCCACTGTTTACATTAAATCATACCTTTGTTCATCACACGTGAATTTGACGTGATTGCAGAATCTGGGTGAGCAGGAGACTGGCACAAAGCACCAGAAATGGTGAGAACACATCCTGTTGAGCACAGGAAACAATCCTGCAGGGCGTGATTATGGCAGTGGACCAGCGAGGAGCTCAGAGTCTGAAGGACCCGCACAGGCTGTGGATTGCTGGTGACTTGCAGTCGAAGAACCCACACAGGCTGCTGGAGACTGGCTTGTGGGAACTAGGTTTCGGAACCAGGATTCAATAGGATGCTGAGGACAAGAAGGACTCACTAAGAGCCTCGGGTGCTTAGGTTGGAGTCTGTGCAGCTGCGGGGGCGCTAGAGAAAATATATCTGAAAGTATATCTAAAGGATATTGCTTCTCTTTCTCCTTTTGTTAGTGGTGCGGGGCCATGCTCTTGGCCTTGTTTGCCTTACAGCAGATAAAAGTTGAATTATGTCAATTACATGTATTTTGATGTGACAATAATTTTCAAAGGGAAAAATAACTGTGAACATGGAGCTTAAAATTCCTTCAGTAATGTTTGTTTTTTATGATCAAGGTGATTAATTTTCAGAAAAATATATTTTCTTGCATTCTACGGGAAACGTGGTTTAGCTTTGTGAACATTTTCATGTTTTCTGTGTCATATTGTGGCTTTTGCTGCTTGCTCAGACAGCCATGTCTGAAGAAAGGTTTTGCGTAACAGTTTAGTATTTTATCATGTGCTTGATGTGGGCCCTAAAATTTCTGACCACCTGACCAGCGCCATGCTGTTTTTTTGCAGTGTGTTGCAATGTTTATATTAGGTGACCAGCTGTCAGCCTATTGGCAAGGGGATGTCTCTGCTCAGGCAAATTGCAGCACTCAGAGAATGGCTTTGGCCGCAGGTGAGTTCCTGTTCCCAGATTCACTGGCTGCCAAAGCTGTCTGTTTAATGAATGCTTGTTAAAGCCCTGGAATATTTAGTAGCACTATACAAAATACATTTATAACAAAATTTATTTTAAAAAGATAAGTGTGTAATTTTCAAATTTGTGAGGCACAGCTATTTGTGTGTCATTGACGAGGAACAAAACTATTTTGTGTCATGTTTCTTTTTATGAATATTTTATTTTTGATTTTCCAAGACTCTCAAATCAAAAACAACCTTCTCAACAATGATATTACGTTCAGTCTCCTTGCCCTCCCTTTTCCTTCCTGGCACCCAATCCCACACAGCTAGTGCCAACTCCCCCATCAATATGGGGTGTGCCTACTGCACCCATCTACCTGTTAACTCTGTTTCTCCCCACCCCCTTCTCAGAACTTCCCATATTCTTTAACTTTGACATTTATGTTTCTAACAATAAAACATTCCCCTCTGTTCTTATCACTGGCAATATACATGACCCATCATCTTAATTTCTTTCCCATTAATATTTACATTTAATCCCAAGAGGATGGCAAGTTTACACCTTAAAAATAACAAGGCCTGCAGGGGAGAGGATATTCTTTGTGGATGCTCGAGAGGCAATGAATTAAGTTTAAAAACGTGTATCACTTTTTAAAAAAAAAAATTATTTTTCAATTTTTCCAAAACACATCGTATCACATCTGGAAAAAATCCTCTTTTTAAAGTATTTACACTTTCTCAGATACAGTCAGCTTATTTACAATTCCGTTCCCTTCCCCCCCCCCAGACGTTGAAAATTAAACAACTTCTAAAGCAATTAAAGTAACAAACAGAAAAAAGGTAAAAAGAAAACCGTCCTGCCAGTCTTTCTAATCTACTCCAACTCCTTGAGGTGCTTCTCTGTTTTTGTCTTGGTGTATTTTGTTGACTTTTTAGAACTATGAGCTGTTGCTATGACTGCACCAAAGTGCTCTAAATAAGATTGCCATATTTTGGCAAAAGTATTGTACTTATTTCTTAAATTATATGTCATTTCCTCCATGGGCATGTAGTTGTTCATCTTCGTGGTCCATTGAGTGATGTACAAGGGGGAGTCGGGCTTCCAGATGATCACAATCCATTTTTTGCTACTGACAGGGCAATATCTGCAAATTTATTTAATGTTCTGCCCACAGCCTCTAGGTTTCCCAATAAATACAGCTCCGGATCCAATAGGAAGTCTGTTCCCATAATCCTAGTTAGTATATTAGATCATTCCAACCTGAAGGGTCTCAACTTCGCGCAGGTCCATGTGGAGCGTATAAAGGTACAAATTTCTAACCCACTCCTGAAGCAGATTTCCGATATCTGTTTTTCCTTTGTAATTTTTGTGGTGTGGGATATAATTGGTGTAAGAAATTATATTGTACCAATCTTTGCTTTCGTAGATCTGATTGCTTCATCGACCATCGTTCCCAAGTCGACTCCCTCTCTCTTGATCTTTGCTTTGGGCTCTCACTTTGAAGTTCAAAGTACATTCTGGATATAAATTTGAGAGTGCTTCAGTCAAAGTAGCCATTCCACCTCATTTCCTTCAGGTGGGATCATGGTAGGGCCCCATTTTTCCCTCAGGAAAGATCTTAACTGTAAGAAGTAGTGAAAGGTTTCATTAGGCAAATCATATTTCTCCTTCATTTGTTCAAAGGACATGAGCTGTCTATTTTCATAGCAGTCCTCAATACTTCAGATCCCCTTTCGGTTTAAAATGTACAGAATTTTGTCACCTAAATTCATAGGCATATTAAGGGTGCTTTTAGCAATATTACAGTCTCTTTACCAATACAATCATTAATTTCCTTCCAGATTTTTACCAGATGTTTTAGGATGGAATTATCTGTTCTTTTATTTATTAATTTGACATTTGTTTTGTAAATGAAATCTCTCCATTCCTTTCCCCATCCTGTGTAGTCTTGTGTTAACCCATTTTGGTGCTTCACCTTGAAATAAAGATGGGAGGAACCTCGACTGGGCTGCCAAATAATATTTCTTAAAATCAGGTAATCATAGCCCCCCCCCCCCTCCCTTTTATAACCCACTTCAATTTTACCATCAAGATCCTGGAGACTTAAATAATAAGACACCAGGAGAGGATGGATTCCCAATAGAATTCTATAAAACATTTAAAGACTTATTAATTCCGCCCCTCCTGGAAGTAATCAACCAGATTGATAAAACACAAAGCTTACCAGATTCATGCAAAACAGCAATAATTACAGTAATACTAAAGCAAGGGAAAGATCCACTCACACCAGCATCATATAGACCAATATCTTTACTTAACACAGATTATAAGATAATAGCTAAACTATTAGCAAACAGATTAGCAGAGTATGTACTGAAAATGGTAAATCTAGACCAAACTGGATTTATCAAAAAAAGACGCACAACAGACAATATTTGTAAATTTATTAACTTAATTCATGCAGTAGAAGGGAATAAAGCGCCAACAGTAGCAGTTGTTTTAGACGCAGAGAAGGCCTTTGACAGAGTAGAATGGAATTATTTGTTCAAAGTATTGCAAAAATTCAGTTTACCGGAGAAGTATGTTAATTGGATTAAAGCATTATATAAGGGACCATTAGCGAAAGTGACAGTAAATGGACATGTATCAAAGCAATTTAACTTAAGCAGGTCAACACGGCAGGGATGCCCACTATCACCTTTATTGTTTGCGTTAGCTATAGAACCACTAGCAGAATTGATAAGAACAGAAAATAATATAAAAGGGATAAAAATAAAAGACAAGGAATATAAAATCAGTTTATTTGCGGATGATGTTATAGTATACTTAACAGAACCAGAACTATCAATAAAAGAATTATATAAGAAATTGAAGGAATATGGAGAAGTGTCGGGTTACAAGATCAACGTAAATAAAAGTGAAGCAATGCCTATGAATAATGCGGATTTCTCAAAATTTAAGAAGGAATCACCATTTAGATGGCAAATGCAAGCAATAAGATACCTAGGTGTACAAATAAATAAAAATCTCGGCCAACTATATAAACTCAATTATTATCCACTAATGAAAAAATTACAGGACGATTTAGAGCATTGGAAAGATTTACCACTAACACTAATAGGAAAGATAAACTGTATTAAAATGAACATTTTTCCAAGGATATTATACCTATTTCAGGCATTGCCAATACAACTGACAGAGAAATTCTTCAAGGAGTTAAAGAAAATAATAAGGAAATTTTTATGGAAAGGGGGGAAACCGAGGATAGCACTAGATAAATTAACAGAATGGTATAAACAAGGAGGCTTACAACTGCCAAACTTTAAAAATTATTATAGAGCCGCACAATTAAGATACCTATCAGATTTTTATCAAACAAGGGAAAAGCCAGATTGGACCAGATTAGAATTAGATAAAATAGGGGAAAAGATACCTGAACACATATTATATAAATGGGATGAAAAATTGGTACAACATAGAAGTTCTCCAGTATTACATCATCTCCTCAATATTTGGAAGAAGATTCATGTAGAAAGAAATAAAACAAATTATCAATTACCAAAACTAATATTGACGCAAAACAAGTTACTCCCTTTTACAATAGATAACCTTTCCTTTAGAGGATGGGAGAAAAAAGGGATTAAAAGAATAGAAAATTGTTTTTCAGGAAATAGATTATTATCCTTTGAACAAATGAAAGATAAATACAATATAACTCAAGATACAGCGCTGGCATATTACCAATTGAGATCCTACTTGAAGGATAAATTAGGAAGCAGTTTGAGTTTGCCAGAGGGAAGTAACTTTGAATATGTGATTACAGATACAATGATAATCAAAAGATTTATAACAAATATGTATATTAAACTGCAAGAAAAGGAGAATGAGGAAACAAATGGTAAAACTAAACATAAATGGGAACAAGATTTAAATATAAAGATAAAAAAGGAAACATGGGAGAAGTTATGCTCTGGAACGATGAGAAATACAATAAATACGAGGTTACGTATGATACAATATAACTGGATACACAGGCTATACATTACACCTCAAAAGTTAAATAAATGGGACTCAACAGTATCTGATAGATGTTTTCGATGTAAAAAAGAAATGGGAACAACAATTCATGTAATCTGGACATGTGAGAAAGTAGAAAAATTTTGGGAAGATCTAAATCAGATATTAAATAAAATAACAGAAAACAATATACCAAAGAATCCAGAGATCTTCCTCCTAAGTAACATAAAAAACAAAGAATTTGGAATTGATTTGGAGGATGCACAAAAAAGATTTGTTAAGATAGCTCTAACCGTAGCAAAAAAATATATTATGTCAACCTGGAAATTGGAAGATAATTTGAAAATACAACAATGATATATAGAAATGAATAAATGTATTCCATTGGAAAAAATAACATATAGTTTAAGATATAATATTGAAATATTTGAACAAATATGGGAGCCTTACATGAAACACAATAGCGAAAACCTACTGGGGACAATCACAACCTAATTTAACGGAAGGAAAAGGAAATGAAAAGAATGGACTCAGTGGAATTTCTTGTGTATTTTTATTGAATGACAACATTGTTTGACTGGTTTAATGTATCCTAGATTTTGTACTTTAAATGGATGGGAGAGGGGAGGTAGGGAGGGTGGGATGGGAGGAGGGAGGGGGGGGGGAGAAAATGGCACTGTATATGTGTGAAAAGGAAAAAGTGTGTATCATGGTTAATGTGATTTATGGTGTGAAAAATAAAAAATTGAAGAAAAAAAAAGATCCTGGAGACTTTACCATTCCACGGGAAAATTTTGTATCATGTTTCTCAATATTATCAAGATTAGCAGGGAAATTGTTATGAGAAGGATGGAAAATCAGTCACTAGATGTAGGCTGATGAGGTGAATGTGACTGATGTCTCGAATGGTAAGATCTTGTACTCTGCAGTTTAAAAGTTTCAGACACACGTTTAAGGCTGAAATGAATTTCTTCTCAAAGATTGTGAAATTTTGGAATGTTGTCTCACATGCTGTGATGCTGAATCATTAAGTGAATACATGAATATCTCAAATGGATGGGTTTCTGGGGAACACAGAGACAGGAAGTTGGAGTTGAGACCAGGATCGAATCAGTCATGAATGAAGAGTAGATTCAAGTGTCTTCATGAACTAAGATTTGAGCCCAGGATTTTATTGTTTTCTTAATATAACTTCCTGACTTGATTTTTTGGAAAGCCTCTCCAACTGTGTGGTTTACAATCTATTCAAATTCTGATTCTGGGCATTCTGCCTGCTGGATTTAGATTATCTAGGCCTTCCCACTGCTTCCTTCCAGCCATTATACACATGGCCTCAAAACATTTTTTTTTACTTCATTAAAAACATCTATGTGAGTCACTGCCTCAAGAAAGTGTAAAACATCATTTAAAAAAAAGCCATCAGCCTGGTCATAACCCCTTTTCAATTCGACCTTCAGGAATATAGTATCCTAGAAGTCCGCATCCATGCTAATATAAGTATCTCGTGACTATGCAATTATGCTAAATTATTAACCTTATTGTTTTATGTCAATTATCTGTTGCATAATTAGCACCCAAGGAATGTCCACTATAACCATACATGGTAAAATGTAAGCGCTGTACAGCTATGACTGAATCTCCTTGGAATGTGACTTGACCACTGCTTGGTCCATGTGGTCTGTGAATAAAACACTTGCGTTTTAGATCTCACTCTGTCAAGTTATGTGTGCCTTGTCTCTGTTTTTTTGACTGTCTACGTTAACTACTGGAATTTCAAACTAGACTCATGGTTTCTCCAGTGCACAAAAGGGAAGAACAGACAGAAACCTGAAACCTCGCTTTACTATCCTAACCATACAATACCCCAGGACCATAAAAAATTCTTGCACTAACTTCACTGAATATTTATCCTCCTACCATTTACTATTTCTCCCATTCTGTACTGAGGTAATTTAATGTATGTTTTTGCAGTTTTTAAAATAAAAAGTACCTGTTTGGCTGCAGCATGACTTTTGGAACAGTACTTGACATTATGATTACTCCCTCCCCTCTCTCCCTCAATATGCAAATAATTACATTGGAAGTATGTTATTGGGTGGGAAATGCTTTGGAACAACCAATGGTCTTGAAAAATATTAATTTGTGGAAGTTCTGTGTCCCTATTTGCTTTTGACTGATTTCAAAAACTACTATGATTGTAATACAGATGCTTTTGTTCCACAACTAAATGAAGCTCTAACCAAGTTGTTTCAGTACAGTTACAACACTGTCCACTACCAACCAATGTGTGAAATTAACCATGACTAGAAATAGGAGTAATGAGTGGTCATTTAACTCCTTGTGCTTTTTCCACTATTGAAGATATGGGATGATTTTATTTCTATTGGAGCATTTTCTACACTACACTTTTCCTAGTGGATTATTTTCAAAGTCTACTTTCCTTTACCCCTCCATGATTTTGTCCTCCATTGCTAAATTCCTGATTTCCCACCCCCCCCCCCCCATCCTTAGACTACCTGTTTTTGTTAAATTGTGACTATGAGCATTTACTTTTACATTAATAAATTTTCTTTTAGTCAGAATAAGACCTGATTTTTTTTTCTGATATGCTTCTCTGCTTTGAAGGGGAATGAATTAGTTTTTTTAAACATTAGCCTCTTTTTGTCTACTATTAATGTTTTAGTATAGTTCACAATGAGTCATGACCAGCTCAGACTTGAAACTTATTGTGATTTGCTTTATTTAGAGTTAAGGTTTACATTGAACAAATCTCATTCAATTTTAATATTAAATCTTCCTGAAAGGTTCTTTACCCTTTTCATTGCAACCCAGTTAATTGGTCGTGCAGTGTCCCGGATAAAGAAGTCGTTTTTGCTGTTTCCACTGGACCACTTTTAACTGCATTCCCACTGACCACAAGTCATCTCACAACAAAAGAGGGGGACAGTATAGCACAGGAGCAGGCCTTTAAGGCCCACGATGTGTGCGTCAATTATGATAAATCAGGTTTATACTGCTTGCACATGATGTGTATCCCTCTATCCCTGCATATTCATCTGGAAGCCTCTTAAACCACTAAGCACACACACCCACGAAGACTTACAACTTGGACACCAGCAGTAAATCAGGAAAAGTTCATTTAAATTAACACCTAAACTGATGTGACCCACATTTGAATTGTGTTTGATCCCTACATTTTACAGTAGCCTTGTACATTGGAGAATTTTGTGTCAGCTAAACTTTTGTAAGCATGCTTAACCAGTAGCCTCTGTTCACGTGGTATAGATGTGGAGGACCAATTTTAAAAATATGGAGGTATGGCCACTGGAATCACCGTGGACACGATGAAATAACCACGCAAGGCATTTTTTTTGAGTGAATGAAACAGATGTACTCTTCAAAATGTGCAACCTTTTAAAGCCCTGAATCATGCGCCCAATATGCACTGATGTCTTCACGCACTGATGTCACATAGTCAGTTCTATACTTTCTGGGAATTGTAGTGCCGCCATATACACCCACATGCCGCCCCCCCCCCCCCCAGAACCGGCAGAAAGGTTTGTCTGTCCTTTAGGTGGTTAACCTCTGTGACAGACACTGCAGTGGGAAAGACTTGTCCGCATAAGCTGGTTTAAGCCTGACAATATTGAAAGACTGTGGCTTCCCTCCAATGTCCAAAATACAGGTCGACCTCGTTTGTGTGAGTATCCTACAAGGTCCTTCATAAGGTGTCTGAAAAGGTTGACCAAGTGTTCCCCTACAGTCGAAGACCTATTTGCTGTTTTTGAGGTCTTTGGGTGCAAAGGAAGAGTGTCTCCATGCGAAGATGGTCGTATAGGGGTCAATTTTCCTACGGTCTCCCTTACCTGGTCAGCAGTTCCTTAGGTGCATTTTTGGAGTTGGAATGGTTGGGGACGAACTCCCCTGGGAACACCAACATGCTGTGTACACAAGCTCAGCAGATGAAGCTTGGAGGTCCTCCTTTGGAGTTGTTCTAATACCCAGGGCAGCTCACCAGCCCAGTTTGGACTGTCTAACTGAGCCATCAAGACTGACTTGTCAATGAAATCTTTCCACCATTCCATTAGCCAGGGGATGATAGGCATTTGTGTGATGAATTTTTGCATTGAGCAAGTGAGACAAGGCTGTCCACAGTGAGGAAGTAAATTGTAGAGTCCTCTATCCGAAGTAACATGCACTGGTAAACCAAAACGAGACACCCAGGAATGAACATCTACCATAGACATGGCCTTGGCCCATCACGTAAACTTGTCTATTACTGTAAAAAAGATAATGGTATCCTCTTGAATCAGGAAGTAGCCAACAAATGTCAACTTGGACATGAGCAAGTTGGCAAGTAACTGCTGCGAAGGACTGCAGTGGTGCCTTGGTATGCCACTGAACTTTTGCTTTCTGGCAGGTAATGCAGGACCTCCCCATTTGTGTAACAGGTTTTTTAAGACCGTGTCACACGAACCTGTCGGAAACCATGCAAATGGTCAAACTAATTGATGGATGTCCATGCACAGAGTCAAATACTTGATGTTTTCATGGATATGGGTGTCCCATTTGATGTATCCCATGAACTCCAAGCTGGACATCCTTCAATTGCAGGTTTGTGATTGCAGTCCAATAAGCATTCGTCTCATGGTCATGTTTTTGGGCTGTGACCAAAGCTGTGTAGTCAATACCTTGATCTGCAGACGAAACCTAGAGTGGAACAGAATGGGACATTGCATCAGCTACGACGTGGTCTTTTCCGGAAATATGTAGTATTTCTGTGGAAAATTCTGAAATAATGATAATTGCCATTGTTGTTGCGCTGACCATGGCTCTGCGACCTTGGAAAACGCAATTGTTAAGGGCTTGTGGTCCTGTACATAGTAAAATTCTCTGCCCTCCAAAAAATAACAGAAGTGTCGAATAGACAAGTAAATGGCCGAATGTTCCTTATCAAAAGCACTGTATTCTCTGCTTCATGAAGATGGAGGCTGAAGAATGCTAACTGTTTCCATTGCCCATTGACATATTGATGAAGACATATTGATGAAGTGCACCTCCTATGGCCATATCAGAAGCGTCTGTAGAAAGGGCGGTGGCTGCATTTAAAACTCGGAAGCTGAGTATAGCAGCAGGAGTCAGCAAATCTTTCATCTTCAAGAAGGCGTTGTTTCCCTCTTCAGTCCAATGGATGGTTCTTGTGTTTCCGGGTAGTAAATCGATAAAAGAGTTCATGATATGAGCTGCTCCTAGAAGAAACCAAAAGAAAAAATTTACCGTTCCTACGAATTTCTGTAGGCTTTCAACCGTAGCAGGTTTTGAGTATTTGGTAATGGCCTCAACTTTGAATAGCAGTGGGGTTGCACCTTCCTGAGCAATCCTATGCCCAAGAAATCAATCGTTTCTTGTCCAAAAATGCATTTATCTGGATTGATGGTCAGTCCAAAATCTTGAAGACAAATAAAAAGTATATGAAGATGTTCCATATGTCTTCCTTGGTCGCAATGGCGACTAAAATGTTGTTGAGGTAAATGAGGATGTTGGTCCTACCACGTCCTAAAGCATCCATCACCCTTATTCTTTAATACGAATGGCATTCAAACAACCCAATTGGGGTAATTATTGCTGTTTTTGGAATGTGTTTCGGCTCTACTGATACTTGGTAATAGCCACACACCAAGTCTATTTTGGAGAAGATCTTCCCTCCTTGCAAATTAGCCGAGAAATCCGGAATATGAAATATCGGATAACGATCCGGAATGGTGGTGTCTTTAAGCCGCCTGTAATCTCCACATGGTCGCCAATCTCCATTGTGTTTTCGGACCATATGTAACGGGGATGCCCAATTGCTGTTCGACCTATGAATTATCCCTCGTTCCTCCATCTTGGAAAATTCTTCCTTAGCTCAACGCAGCTTTTCTAGAGGCAAGCGATATTGGCATGGATAGGTAGGCCCTTCATACAAATGCGGTGAGTAGCATCATGCTTTGCAGTGGAGGCAGAAAATTGTAGAGGAGTAATCTCAGGGAAATCTTCCAACAGCTCGGAGAATTCATCCACTGGTTTACTTAATGTTTTGAGGTGCAGAGTAGTGGGGAAGACTTGTCCCCATGCAGTAGGCTTGCAGGTTTTTAGCCAACCACCACAGTCCTTACTGGAAGTTGGCCTGGGCATTTCCCGCAAACTGGCAGGGTGGAAGGCACTTGCAGACACTTACTCTCCAACGCCTGTGGTAATAACACCAAGATGAGGTGTCCATAGGCTGCGTTCCTGTTTTGGAGCATTGTCTGTAGGAAGTGATGTGCTAAGGGCAATAGAGTGTGACATGGGGTCAAGACTGGATGGGTTGGTTGTGGTCTTGTCTATCTTTGCTGTCCTTTTTAGCCAACCATAGAATATCTGCCTCTGCTGCTACAGCCCTTGGGTCTTCAAATGAATACTTGGATAACAAGAGCCTAATATTATCTGACATTCACTCTAAAAAGGGCTGCTCAAATAGTATATTGGGCCTTTTGCCAGATGCCAAGAACAGCATTTCATTCCATTAGTTCTGAAGGGGTGCGGTCTCCCAACCCATCGAGATGTAGTAGTTTGGCTGTCCTTTCCCTATGGGACATACTATCTATCCTGTCATGCTTTTAAAGCATCATGCTGGTATGTGGTGGATCCTGTAGGAAGTTGCTCACCTTCTTTGTTACGGCCTGGTCCACAGCACTGACGAGATGGTAATAACGAGTGATGTCCAACTCGACTTTGTGAAGATGCGATTGCACTTCAGCCTGTTGGAACCACAGCTCAGACTCAGCTGTCCAGAAAGTTGGCAGCTGCACAGCACTGGCTGCGGAGTCCTTGTGTGTCCAAAAATACGTTTTTGGACTCGTCAGAGTCACCAATTGTAGCCACTGGAATCACAGTGGACATGATGAAATAACCACGCAAGGCGTTTTTTTTTTTGAGAATCAAAACTCTTCAAAGCCCGCGCAATCTTTTAAAGCCCCGAATCATGTGCCTGACAAGTACTGATGTCATCACACACTGATGTCACGTAGCCGGTTCTAAGCCTACTGTGAGTTGTAGTGCCGCCATAGTGTCACGACAGAAGTATGTTGCTAACACCCAATATGTTGAGGCTCCTAATAATTCTTATCGTGTAATAGATATAATTTGTGTTGTGTGTTTTCCAAGGCAGAGACTTTGTAAAATGTATTTGGTTCCCAGATAGGTGAGCTTAGACATTGAAGATAAATATATTTGAAGCTTTTGGCTTAATAACTATTGATTCTACCTATTCTTTTTTTTTAAATTTTTTATTTTTCACACCATAAATCACATTAGCCATGATATACACTATTTCTTTTTCACACATATACAGTGACTTTTTCTCCCCCCCCCCCCCCGCCTTCCTCCCAAGCCACCCCCCCACCCCCCCCCCCCCCCCCCCTCATCCATTTTAGGTATACAATCTAGGTTGCATTAAGCCATTCAGACAATGTTGTCATTCAACAAAAATACACCAGAAATTCTACTGAGTCCATTCTTTTCTTTCCTTCTCCTTCCATCAACTTAGGTAATGTTTGTCCCCGGTAGGTTTTCGCTATTGTATTTAATGTAAGGCTCCTATACTTGTTCGAATATTTCAATATTATTTCTTAACCTATATGTTATTTTTTCTAATGGAATACATTTATTCATTTAAATTTAGTAGTTTCTTCCTTTTAATTTGGTTATGTATTCCATTAGTATTTAAAGACATATAGTTCAGCGTAGCCCTTTTATATTTTGTTTATCTTCTCTTTCCGTTTTTCCATCATTACCTTTCCTCCTTTTCCATTTCTGTTTTCTTATTTTCGACTCTTTATAAGACAACATTCCTACACCATCCAACATTTTCCTTATTCTCCTATTTCTATCTTATTTATCCCCAATCTCCCCTTCACCTCCTGAGTTGTCCTTTATCCCTTGTCGGACAACCACATCTCCCCTCTCCATTTGGATTTGCGAATCCACTCGCAAGCGTCAACTGATTTTGCAGTGACCGCTATTTCCCCCCACCCCGCCCCCCCAGAAAGATTTCACTTTTCATATGTCACAAAGGTCACTCTTTTAATTCCCTCCTTATTCTCTCTATTCCATTACCTTCCCTTATTAATTCTTGTCTATACTATCTATATTTTCCTCTAAGTACAGATACATTCACGTATGCACATTGTCTCTATTCACTCTTATACCTCTTTACCCGCATACATATCAATCGTGATCATTTTTACTCTCATTACCCGTCTTCATCCCTCAGTCTATTTTTGTCTTTACCCACATACATATCAATCGTGATCATTTTAACTCTCATTACCCGTCTTCCTCCCTCAGTCTATTTTTGTAATTGTTCTGCAAATTTTCGTGCTTCTTCTGGATCCGAGAATAGTCTGTTTTGTTGTCCTGGAATAAATATTTTCAATACCGCTGGATGCTTTAGTATAAATTTATACCCTTTTTTTCCATAAAATCGCCTTTGCTGTATTGAACTCCTTTCTCTTCTTCAGGAGTTCAAAACTTATATCTGGATAAATGAAGATTTTTCGCCCTTTATGCTCCAGTGGTTTGTTGCCCTCTCTTACTTTTTCCATTGTTTTCTCCAGTACCTTTTCTCTTGTAGTATATCTTAGGAATTTTACTACAATAGATCTTGGTTTTTGTTGTGGTTGTGGTTTAGAGGCCAATGCTCTATGTGCCCTTTCTATTTCCATTTCTTGCTGTAGTTCTGGACATCCTAGGGTCTTAGGGATCCACTCTTTTATAAACTCCCTCATATTCCTGCCTTCTTCATCTTCCCTAAGGCCCACTATCTTTATGTTATTTCTTCTGTTATAATTTTCCATTATATCTATTTTTTGAGCTAGTAGTTCTTGTGTCTCTTTAGTTTTTTTATTAGATTCCTCCAATTTCTTTTTTAAGTCTTCTACCTCCATTTCTGCTGCTACTGCCCGCTCTTCCATCTTGTCCATTTTCTTTCCCATTTCTGTTAAGGTCATCTCCATTTTATTTATTTTCTCTTCTGTGTTGTTTATTCTTTTTCTTAAATCCTTAAATTCCTGTGTTTGCCATTCTTTAAATTACTCCATGTATCCTTTAATAAGAGCAAGTATATCCTTTACCTTGCCTTTTTTTTCTTCTTCTATTTCCCTGTACTCTTCCTCTTCCTCTGGGTTGGCCATCTGTTGTTTGGTGCCCTTTTCTTCTCTTCTTTCTTGTTTCCATTGTCTTCTGTGGTCTCCTCGCGCATGCGCGCTTGCGCACTTTTACTCGGCTCAGCGAGCCATTTTTGTAGTCCATTATTTACCGACCTGAGGGAGCGGGTTTCTCTCTCCGCAGCGGGCCTCTTCGGACAGGTAAGGCCTTCACCTTTTTCCTCCTTTGTCTTCTCTTCCTCTCTTCTTACCGTTGCTTTCGATTTTTCTTTTTTTGTCGCCATCTTCTTTCCACCTTTATACTCACTTTTCTGTAACTTTTATTTCTGTGCCTTTGTGTTTTCCTTTGTTTTTCCCGACTTTTCTGGAGAGGGCTGGAGTTCACCGTCCGGCCACTACTCCATCACGTGACTCCTCCGATTCTACCTATTCTTGATGTTCATATTTTAATTTCTAAGAAAAATTACTTGATACCAATCAGGAGAAAGAAGACTAATTTGTTCCTTCCCAGATTTTCTTTGCCAATGAATCTGTGTCCAAGGTAACTGTTATACTAAAATTCCTTGGGGTTGATGAACTCAAATGATGATTGATACAGCCATTTTAATGGCCAATAGGATAGAGTATACTGTTCGAGTTATAGCGATAGGTGTGAAACACAAAAGTTTATAGATGTTGTGATTGCAGTAAAAACACAGAAATGGTGGAGGAGCTCAGCCTCCATAGGTGTCCATAGGAGGTAAAGAGATATAACTAACATTTCAGGCCTGAGCCCTTCTTCAAGGTATGAACAGGAATTAGGCAGGTGCCTGAATAAAAAGAGGGGGGAAGAAAGGGCAGGGGAAGGACCACAGACCAATAGACAAAAGGTGATAATTGGGTGTGGATAGGAGGATATGAGGGGAAAGGTGAGAATTGATTAGGGGAGGGGATGGCTCTAAATGCGAAGATGGAAGAAAGGAGATAGTGGGAAAGAGAGGGGGAGAAAATGAGAAATAGAGACAAGGGAAGGGGAGAGATGGGGGGGGTGGGAAATAATGAAAACTGGAGAAGTGTATGTTCATGCCATGTGGTTGGAGGGTGCCCAGTTGGTGGTGTTCCTCCAATTTGCAGGCGGCCCCTGTCTGGTAGTGCACGAGACCATAGAGAGTGAGTGATTGATACATCCGTTAACCACAAAAGCCTTCGTTGTGGATTTTGCTTTAGACAGTGGGCCTTTTTCGAGAACAGACCATGTAATTTCAGAAGCATTCCTGTACATCTAGCATATGATCTGTCTGCTATGTGACCTTTTTAGAAGTTTTTTTTTTAAAAAAGGAAGCAACCAAATCATTTGTATATTGACAGTGTTGGAACAAAGTTTCTGAGTGTCCACATTACAAACTAACCAATGCCCCTTTAGTACTAACATGAACTGCAATGGAAGATTTGCCAGACAGTGGTCAATTCAAAATAATAGTTTTTATTAAACTATTAATGACATAACAGTTCTCACTTAACTCTAAACTTACTTAACCCCACTATGCATTAATGTAATTGTATAAATGTCTGTGAGTGAGTGTGTGTGTGTGTATATATTAAAGTCAAAACTATTCAGTTTAAACTTGAGTCTGAAAAGTTAGTTTTAAGTTATTATTTTAAAGACATGTTGAACTTGAAGGTCTATTAAATTATAGTTCAGAAGTGATTATGAAACATCAAGTTCTTTTAAATGGTTGCTTAATGTGGTAATGAAGTGTTTGTTAATACTGATTCCGTTCCTGGACTGTTCCAACTCTCAAATCTGTTGAGTTAGTTTTTCCCGAGGAAGAGATTTCTTCTTAAACTCTCACTAGTGATCTTCAGCTCCCTCTTAGCTTCGTCCACATTGAGGTGGCCTTCTAATAACAAAAAGAGACAGTCAGAATCCAACCTCTTGTTTCACAAGGTTCTAACACCAGTGTTCCAACCACTGTACAGACCAGTATCTCTTTTTTAGAGATTACTATGTTACCCTTGTGTGTGCTACAGGGTTTTGACTTTTCAACTTCTGCAGTCTTCTTCAGGTTTAAAAAATTATATGAAATTATGATGAGGTCAATTTTGGTTCCTGGAAAACATGACCAGTTTATTGGAATTTTAAACAGTTGCTAACCCCAGTTTCTTGTGATCTTCTAAATCTGGCTTGAGGACATCACACACTGAAAGATGACCTCACCTATTTCAAGAGACTTACTTGTATCACTCAAATGGCTCTGAGTTCATTTCTCTTGTTTGAGGCCTTAAGTGCTTTTAAGAACCAAACCTGGTCCTTGAGTTTCAATTAAGAATACTTCTGTTCCATTATGGTGACTCCAAACTGACACTTTTCTGAGTGCAATTACGCCTTTGTAAACTTGCTGTGACCTGTGTGTAACCCTGTTCCAAACCCACTACATTACTTAAAGAAATATTTATAAGAAATATAGCTTAACCTAAATATTACTATTAACACAGATCCATTGCAGTCCACAATTTTAATTTTCATCCCTTACGTGAAGAATTTGATTTTTTTTTTGCTCAGAGCACAGAAAGTGCATTCTCTCAGTGTTTTTTGTGATTAAATGGACTCGTAACTGAGGGCATGTTTTTAAAAATAATTTCTAAAGGAATTGAGTGGAAATCACTCATAATAACAAATAATACATCTACTTCCTCAGAAGGCAAAGGAAATTCAGAATGTCCCCAGAGTCTTTTACCAATACATCTGGCCAATTTTCATTGCAACATCATAGAAAGTTATCTGTCCAGGTGCAGCACAGCTTTGTCAAAGACTGCAAGAAACTGCAGAGTTGTGACTGTAGCTCAGGCTATCGTGCAAACCAAGCACTCCTCCTTTGAGTAATGAGAGGTCCATTCAAGTGTCCAATGGCAGCAGGAAAGAAACTGACCTTGAGTCTGCAGGTTTGTGTTTTCAAATTTGTGTAACATCCTGCGTTATTGGACAAATTCGAGGACAGTTTCCTTTCTGCTATTATCTGTGTCTTGAATGAACCTCTCATTGGTAAATGATGCCCTTGTGCACTCTAACTGTATTTTCCCTGTTTCCAGCTCTTTGTACTGGAAATTATATACTTTGCTCTTCCATATTCTAATTGTACTACTTGCTGTACTTGAGTATGGGTCACCTTACTTGGATAGCATGCAAAACAGCTTTTTGCTTGAAGTAATTCAGCCAATTCTTCAATAATGCCCCATAAACTAAAAAACTCAGTCTCTATGTAGTTTGTAATTTTGCTGATAAAGTAGATTACTGCTGAAAAGGTCCAAGGGGAAGCATTCCATCAATTCCTTAGATTAACAATTCTTAAGTGAGCTTGTGTGAAAGAATACAGTCACTCGGCTTCCTCAAAGTGTGTTCTACCAATACTAAATCCTGGTGAAAGTTGTCATGTAGGAAAAACAGCACAATTTCCTTATGCAATAAGTCCTGAAGTCAGACAGTTTGTGCTGGTGCCCCATATAAATCAAACTGTCATGCTTGTCACAGGAAAAATAGAGTATTGTTTTGAACTTGGCAGCATTTTGTCAATGTGCACTTTTGTGCTCCTGTAGCATGTCTGATTTAGCAACATGTCTGCTGTAGAAACAAAAGGTGGAAAATGCTTATTTAGCAACATGAATCAGAAAAAAATGCATTGAAATTCCCTCTGCCTTTGCTATTTGTGTACACTGCCTTCAAAGGCTTCAGCAACTGAAACGGACTTGTTCTAAATCTAATGACTCTCAGATGTGTGAGCAATGCATGCAATTTGATTGACTTGGTGTTTTTTTAAAGTTGCGTTCTGTGATTATGTAGCCAGCTGTGTGCAGTCTTTTGAGTGTGAATTCTCCATTAGATTGACAGCCCTCAAATAGTAAAGCAATCCTAATAGAAGTATGCTTTACAGAAGACAAATGGCCTCATAAAGCGCAACTAAATTTTTAAAGGCAATTCTAATTTGTTATATCAATAAATCATTTTAAGAAGTTCTATTATTATTTTAATATTATTGCACTGCTACCCACCCAAAATTACTTCTTACTGGGCATAAAGCATTAAGCCTTTCCACCACACAATGTTATTGATTGCCTACAAATCACGTTTGCATGTTTCAGATCCAAAATTCTTGTTTCATAGAACTATGGAACATTACAGCACAAAAACCGGCCCCTTCAGCCTTTCTACTCTGTGCCTAAATGGTTTTTTTTTGCCTAGCCCCACTGACCTGCACCCTGCACCCTGCCCATAGCTCTCACTTTGGAGCATCCAGGATGCTGAGATATTGGTGGATAGCACCTTTAGTGAGTTGGTCACACTGCAGTTTCAGAAGGTAGAGAAGGGTAGGGACTGGGTGATGACCATCAGTAAAAGTATTAGGAAGGTCGTGCAGGAGCCTCCTGCTGTCATCTCCCTGCAGAACAGATATGCTGCTTTGGATATTGTTGGGGGAGATAGCCCACCAGGAGAAGGCAGCAGTAGCTAGGATCATGCCACCGTGAGTGGCTCTGCTGTGAGAGAGGGCAGGAAAAAGAGTGGTAGGGCAATAGTCATAGAGGATTCAATTGTAAGGGGAATAGACAGGAGTTTCTGTGGCTGCAAACGAGACTCCCAGTTGGTATGTTGCCTCCCGGGTGCAAGGGTCAGGGATGTTTCAGAACAGGGGAGGGTGTGAACAGCTAGCTGTCGTGGTCCATGTTGGTACTAACAATATTGAGGGGGGAAAAAAGGGATGAGGTCCTGCAAGATGAATTTAGGGAGTTAGGAAATAAATTAAGGAGTAGGACCTCAAAGGAAATAATCTCTGGATTGTTACCGGTGCCACGAGCTCGTCAGAGTAAGAATAACAGGGTAGCTAGAATGAATATGTGGCTTGAACAGTAGTCTAGGAGGGAAGGTTTTAGATTCTTGCAACATGGGGACCGGTTCTGGGGCAGATGGGACTGGTACAAACAGGACGGTCTGCATCTGAGCAGGGCCGGGACCAATGTCCTTGGGGATTTGTTTCCTAGCATGGTTGGGGAAGGTTTAAACTAATGTGGCAGGGGAAATAGGAACCAGTCCAGAGAGTCAGCGGAATAAAATGAGGATAGAAGCAAAAGATAGCAAGGTGAAAAGCAATAGTGACAGGCAGGTAAGACCGGAGCGAAAATCAAAAAGAGATGCTTATTTACATAATGGTAAAAGGGATAAGAGTGTGGCTAAATAAAGCAAGTCTGAAGGCCTTGTGTCTCAAAGCAAGAAGCATTTGTAATAAAGTGGATGAATTAAATGTGGAGATAGCTATTAATGTCTATGATATAGTTCCGATCACAGAGACATGGCTTTAGGGGGACCGTGACTGGGAGCTCAACATTCAAGGTTACTCGACATTCAGGAGGGATAGACAGAATGGAGAAGGAGGTGGAGTATCATTGTTGGTTAGGGAAGAGGTGAATGCAATAGAAAGAAAGGAGATTAGCTTGGAGGATGTAGAATCGATGTGGGTAGAGCTGCAAAACACGAAAGGGCAGAAGACACGTGGGAGTTGTGTACAGGCCACCTGACAGTAGTATTGAGGTTAGGGATGGTATTACAACGGAAGTTGGTAATGTGTGCAACAAAGGGACAGCTGTTATAATGGGTGACTTTGATCTACATTTAGATTGGGTGAACCAAATTGGTAAGGGTAAGGAGGAAGAGGTTTTCTTAGAATGTATGCGGGATTATTTTCTAAATCAGCATGTTGAGGAACTGACTAGAGAACAAGCCATTCTAGACTGGATACTGATTAACAATCTTGTTGTGAGGAACCCCTTGGGCAAGAGTGACCACAGTATGGTGGAATTCTTCATTAGAATGGAATGTGACAGAGTTGATTCAGATACAAAGGTTCTGAACTTGAAAAGGGGTAACTTTGATGCTCTGAGATGTGAATTGGCTAAAATATATTGGCAAATGGTACTTAAAGGACTAACGGTAGAAATGCAATGGCAATCATTTAAGGATAGCTTGGAGCAAGTACAACAAATGTATATCCCAGTTTGTAAAGAGAATAAATCAAGGAGGGTAGCGCATCCATGGCTAACAATAGAAATCAGAGAGAGTATCAAATCCAAAGAAGCAGCATATAAATTAGCCACAAAAAAATAATATTCCTGATGATTGGGAGAAATTCAGTTCTGCAGAGGACAAAGGGATTAATTAGGAAAGGTAAAAGGGGATATGAGAGAGAGTTGGCAGGGAACATAAAAAATAACTGTAAAAGCTTTTGTAGATACGTTAAGAGGAAGGGAGGTTAGTTAAGACAAATGTGGGTCCGTTTTGGACAGAAACAGATGAGTTAATCATGGGGAACAAGGATATGGCAGTCTGTTTGAATGACTAATTTAGTTCTGTCTTCACCAAGGAAGACGTAACTAATCAGGAAATTGTTGAAGATTGGGGATCTAATATGAGGGAGGGAATAAAGGAAATAATTGTAAGTAGAGAGATTATATTAGTAAAATTGCAGGGATTAAAGGCAGATAAATCCCCAGGGCTGGATGGTCTGCATCCAAGAGTGCTGGAGGAAGTAGCCCAGGAAATAGTGGATGCATTAGTGATAATTTTTCTAACCTCCTTAGATACTGGATTAGTTCCTGAGGATTGGAGGGTGGCCGACGTAACCCCACCTTTTAAGAAGGGAAGGAAAGAGAAACCGGGAAACCACAGATCAGTTAGCCTGACATCGGTAGTAGGGAAGGTGCTAGAATCAGTTATTAAAGATGCAATCGCAGTACATTTGGAAAGTAGTGGTATCAATGGACGGAGTCAGCATGGTTTTGTGAAGGGAAAATTACGTTTGACAAATCTTATAGAATTTTTTGAGAATGTAACCAGTAGAGTGGATAGGGGGGTATCAATGGACATGGCATATCTGGACTTTAGTAAGGCATTTGATAAGATTCTGCACAGAAGACTAACATACAACTTGAAAAGTATGGTATTAAGGTGTATAAAGAATTAGTTGATGGACGGGAAGCAAAGAGTAGGAATGAATGGGTTCTTTTCAGAATGGTAGCCAGTGACTAGTGGGGTACTGCAGGGCTCTGTGCTGGGGCCACAGTTGTTTACAATATCTATCAACGATTTAGATGTGGGAATAGGTAGCAATATCTCAAAATTTGCAGACGACACAAAGTTGGGTAGCGGGGTTAGCTGTGTAGAGGATGCTAGGAGGGTGCAGAGTGATTTGGACAAGTTAAGTTTGGACAAGACGTGACAGATGCAATATAATGTGGATAACTGCGAGGTTATCCACTTTGGAAGTAAGAACAGGAAAGAGGACTATTATCTAAAAGATAATATCTGCTTAGGAAAAGGTGAGATGCAGAGAGACTTGGTTGTTGCTATGCATCAGTCATTGAAAGTTGGTGTGCAGATGCAGCAGGCAGTGAGGAAGGCGAATGCTATGTTGCCATTCATAGCGAGAGGATTTGAGTGCAGGAGTATAGAGGTTCTGCTGCAGCTGTACAGGGCCTTGGTGAGAACAGATCTGGAGTACTGTGTGCAGTTTTGGTCTCCTTATCTGAGGAAGGACATCCTCTCCATGGAGGGGGTGCAGAGAAGGTTCACTAGACTGATACCAGGGATGGAAGGGCTTGCATATGAAGAAAGGTCGGATAGACTAGGCTTGTATTCTCTGGAATTTAGAAGATTGAGGGGGATGATCTTATAGAAACATATAAAATTCTTAATGGTTTAGACAGACTAGATGCAAGAAGGTTGTTTCCAATGCTGGGGTCACAGTTTAAGGATAAGGAGGAAAGTATTTTAGGACTGAGATGAGGAACAATTTCTCAGAGAGTGGTGGATCTGTGGAATTCTTTGCGACAAGAAGTAGTTGAGGCCAGTTTCTTGTCAATATTTAAGAGTAGGTTAGATGTGGCCCTTGTGGCTAAGGGGATCGGGGTATGGGAGAAGGCAGGAACCGGGTACTGATCAGCCATGATCATATTGATTGGTGGTGTAGGCTTGAAGGGCCAAATGGCCTACTGCATTTATTTTCTATGTTTCTATACTGTTCCCATCCATGTACCTATTCTTCTTAAGTGTTAAAATTGAGCCCACATTTACCACATCATCTGGAAGGGCATTCCACAGTGCCACCACTCTGTGAAAAATCTGTGAAAAAGTTCACCCTCGTATTCCCCCTAAACTTTTCCTCTTGTCCTCTGGTTTGTATCTCACTTACCCTCAGTATAAAAAGCCTATCAACATTTACTCTGTCTATCCCCCTCATAATTTTAAATACCTCTATCCAATCTCCCCTTATTCTTCTACACTCCAGGGAATAAAGTCCTAACTGGTTTAACCTTTCCCTGTAACTCAGTGCCTGAAGTCCAGGCAACATCCTAGTACATCTTCTCCACACTCTTTCTATTTACTGATATCTTTCCTGTACTAAGGTCACCAAAACTACACATAATACTCCAAATTTGGCCTCACCAATATTTTATACAAATTTATCGTAACATCCAAACTCCTATATTCAAACATTGATTTATGAAGGCCAATATGCCAGAAGTTTTCTTTACAACCCTGTCCACCTGTGATGCCACTTTCAGGGAATTATGTATTTGTATTCCCAGATCCCTCTGTTCTGCTGCACTCCTCAGTGCCCTACCATTTATGGTATATGTCCTTTCTTGCCTTGTCTTTCCAAAATGCAACACTTCACACTTGTCTGCATTAAATTCCACCTGCTATTTTTCCAGCTGGTCCAGATCCCTCTGCAAGCTTTGAAAACCTTCTTTGATGTCCACAACGCCTCCAATCTTAGTGTCTTCTGCAAATTTGCTGATCCAATTTACCAAATTACCATCCAGATAATCAATATAGATGTCAAACAACAATGGTCCCAACACTGATTCCTGAAGCACACCACTAGTCACGGGCCTCCAGTCTGAGAAGTCATCATCCACTACTCTCTGGTTTCTTCCATCCAGCCATTGTTGAATCCAGTTCACTGTAAATACCTAACATCTGAACCTTCCTGACTTATCTCCCATGTAAACACCATCCACAACCTTTCCTTTCTTATCTTCCCTGTTAACCTCCTCAAAAACTCTAAGATTGGTTAAATACAACTAACACGCGCATGTTGACTATCCCTGATCAGTCCATGGCTATCCAAATATTTGTACATCTTATCTCCTAGAACACCTTCCAATAATTTACCTCACTGGCCTATAATTTCCAGGGTTACTTTTGGAGCCTTTTTTGAACTACCTCCAATCCTCCTCTGGCACCACGTGCCTGGCTAAGGGCATTTTAAAACTTTCTGTGAGAGCTCCTGCAGTTTCTAAATTAGCCTCCCTCAAGGTCCAAGGGATTATCTTGTCAGCACCCTTATTTGCTTTAAGACAGCAAGCACTTCCTCTTTAATCTGTGTAGGTTCCATGACCTCACTGCTTGTCTTCTTTACTTCCTATGACTCTTGACTGTTTCCTGAGTGAAATACTGATGAAGAAAAAATCATCTCCCCCATCCCTTTTAACTTTATGCAGAGCTGACCACTACGATCTTCAAGGAGACCAATTTTGTCACTTAGTATTCGTTTTGCTCTTAATATATCTGTAAAAACCCTGTCTGCTAAAGCAACCTCATGTCTTCATTTAGCCTTCCTGATTTCTTGTATTTTTATACTCCTAAAGTGCCTCATTTGCTCCATGTTGCCTTTACTTGCTATACACCTCTCTCTTCTTCCAAACCAGATCCCCAATATGCCTCGGAAACCATGGTTTCCTGTGCAAGCTTACCTTGCCTTTAATCCTGACAGGAACGTACAAACTCTGTACAATCAAAATTTCACCTTTGAAGGTTTTCCACTTACCTTGCACATCCTTGCCCAAAAACAACTTAACTCATTCCATGCATTCTAGATCCTTTTACGTTTCATCTGAGCTCACAGGTTATCTACACTAGTCCAGCCATTCTCATCCTTTTAAAACCATCTCCCCCACCACCCCCCACCCCCCGCCTTGGGACTCTGCTCAAAATTTATTGGCCCCCTTCCCTGTGAAGCAGTCGAATTTAGTTGGTTTCCTCCTACTGGCTACATAAAAATACTTTGATTTCAGTCCATGACCCCCTTTAAATGTGCTGTGGTATATTGGGGGGTGGGGGTGGGGAAGGGTTGTATATGGCCCCCATTGAGAAAGGAACCACTTTTCCATGTCATTTCCCTCTTCTCCTTTCCCAAATGTAGATTTCTCTGAGAAGCTAATTCCCAGTTTATCTCATTCAATAAATCTCTGATGGATACTAGAAAACTAAGTTTAGTGAAAATGAGGAAATGTATAAAACTAGTATTCGATTTTTTTTTAAAAACTACTAAGGAAGTTAGTGAGCTTAACCACCATTTAAGAGTTGGCTATAAAAATGATGGATGCGCTCGGTATAATCTTAAAAAATTCTGTTAATCCGATGTATTGGGGGATGTAGATTGGAAAATGCTGGAATTTAAATAAAGTAATATCTTTCTTTTTTAAATATTTATTGATTTTAATTAAGTACAAACAGAAAAAAAGTGCAATTAAATAAATTGGTTTAAGCAATTACACAGAATAAATAAAACATTCCGTATAACTTTAACATGCATAAATTTTAAAAAAATTTTTAAAAATAATTTTAAATCTTATTAATAAAAGTAATATCAAGATAGAATAAGCATTGCTATATTAATGATGTTTGACAAATGGAGTTCTTTGACGATGTATCTAGTAGAGAAGCTGAGGGCGAGCCATTGAGTGTAATATGTTTGGAATTGTAGAAGACTTTCAACATGATTGGGCAATGTGGATTTGGGAGTAATATGCCAATGTGAATTGAGCACTTATTCATGGAACTAGGAATAAATGGGTCCGATGGCAGGCAGTTAAGAGTGGGACACAATTAGATCTATGCTTGGGGCTCCTGAGATTTTGCAATTTGTGTCAGCAATTTAACTGAGAGGATCAAATGTAGACTTTCTAAGATTACCACTTTGTTTCACATCAACAATAATGTGACAAGGATGCAAAGAGACTTAGAGGAGTTGTTGACGACATTGAGTGAGCAACAACACAGCAGATGAAATACATTGTGGAAAATGTGAGGTTAAAAAAAGTATACTTTTTAAAATGGTCCAAGATTTAGAATTATTAATATTCTTAGGGACCTGGGTGTGAAAAGTTCACAGAGAAATCTTATTCAAGATTCCTGTAATATTACACAAAATGTTCTTTTTCCTGCCATATGACAAAGAGTCGACATTAATGTTGCCCGGTGCCCCTTATAATAAGAGAGAGAGAAGCAAAAGAGAGTTCCTTCAGAGACTCTAGGTGTCTGTGGATTCGCCTATAGCATTCCTGCAGCTACCATAGCCACACCCTGTTCAATGCATTAGCGATCTGAGCTTGAGATCCAAACCTCTAATATGATCAGGAAGCCTTCTGGGCCTGAGACCCTTTGAGAGGCCTTCTTGTCCTCAGCATCCTCTCGAATTCCAGTTCCAAAACCTGTTTTCCATGAGCCATTTTTTTTTTCCTACAGCCTGTCTGCATCTTTCACCTGCAAGTTGCCTGCAGCCTGTGTGGGACATTTCAGCCACTGAGCCCCTCGCTGTTCCACCTCCTTAGCTACTATCTTGCTTCTTTTTCTCATCGAGGGCACTAAATAAAAATTTCAAATAAAGGCCATAATATCATTAGATTAGATAGAAAAACCATAACTTCTAGAAACAGCAAGTCAGTCAGCTTCTGTGGAAGGAGAAACAGTTAACTACTTCATCTTCAGAGTAGCTGATAAAATGTCTTGAACTTGAAAAATTAAGTGTTTATTTTTCAACAGATGTTGCTTGATCTGCTGAGTGTTTCCAGTGTTTTGTGTTTCATTCCTGAATCAGTCTCATGAGGATCAATATGGTAGATTCGATTTCTGGTCTTTGGAATTTATAAGAATTAGATTTGACCTTGTTGAAACTCACAAAATTTGTGGAGGGTATTGACAAGGTCAATGCAATAGGGTGTTTTCTCTGGATGAGAAGTTTAGGATCAAGGGACACCAAGGCTGAAATTGGGGGGAAAAATGTGAGATTAATCTTTGGAATTGTCCACCACAGAGGACAGTGAAGGCTCTCTTGTTATTTCCAATAGAAACAAAGATCACCAGGTTTCTGGAAATGAAAGGAATCAAAGAATTTGGAGGGTCAAGTAAATGGTGTTTGCAGAAGTTAATCCACAATTATGTTGAATAGCAGAGCAGGTTCAAAGGAGCCTTACACAAAAAGTTTTCAATTTGGTCCTGGATTTTTAGTAATGACTTAAAATACAACACTTCAATTATTTAAGTTAAATCTAATACAGGTTGTGCCTCTCTTACCTGGCGCTCTGTGGTTCAGCACGTTTAGGTCTGTTTTGGGCAACATTCGACAGTATACACGTCCATGGTCCCATAATTATTCAGTTATCACGAGCAAGTCCGCAGCAATTTAGAAAAGGCTAGCTATAGGAAATTGTATACCGTATACCCAAACTGATCCGACTGCCGACTGCTTTGCTCTCTCTCCACGGCCCCGTGTCGGTCCCCACACTGATCCCACTGCCCTGCTCTCTCTCCACGGCCCCGTGTCGGTTCCCACACTGATCCCTACATACCAATAAAAAGTTTACAAGTATACTACAGTATTCCATACAGCTTTGCTAAGTACAGATGCCTAACCTTTTATCCAGGATCGTCAGGACCGGACACCGACCGTTGTTTGGAATCTTTTGGATTTCAGAATCATTTTAAAATGGTGGTCCCTTTAATCAAATGTGATGTTTCAAAATCGGACAAAACGGGATGCAGTGTGTTAAATGAATTTAGATAAATAAAGGCCATAATATCATTAGAATTTTTTTTTTAAAATTTTAAAGTAAAACTGGCTCTGACCCTGTTCCCATGGGCTCCCTATTTTACCTTCGGCAGAAAGGTGACTCTCGGCCCGGAGACGACGGCAGCTGGCTCAGTGTGGGAGCAATGGCCATCTTCCTTGCCCATAATCCCCCCATGCAGCTGGAACCACTCTGGCGCTGGCAGAGCTGTTCCAGCTGCATGGGGGATTATGGATAACGAAGATGGCCATTGCTCCTGCATTGAGCTACTGCCGCAAGTGTCGGGAGTTAGATGGGGAGGGGCGAGTGGATAGCCGGGGGGTGGGGGAAATTAACAGTGGGGGCTAGGAGCGAGGTGGTCAGACATTTTCATTACTGAAAAAGTGCCGGTTTTTGGAGGTTGCCGATATTTAGAATCTCAGATAAAAGGTTAGGCACTTTTATCTGCCGACTTTTTTTTTTATACTGTATGATATGCACAGCGTCCACATCGCATAATCCCCAAAAACACAGCAAGTATCGTGGATGTTAAGCAGCACATACCTGTACAAACTCCTTACAGACAGCACGGGTCTTGAACCCCGGTCCCGATCACTGGCGCTGACAAGGCGTTGCTAACCATGCCACCCCACTGTATTATTTCCTGTTTTAAGCTTTGTTCTACCTTAGATATGTTTACATAGGAGGTTCCCTTAAAGGTCAATTTCTATTTTCCAGGATCTTCCATGGTCCAGCAATGGCCAGGTCCTAACCTCACTGGATTAAAGAGATACAACCTGTTATGTTTACCATTCAATGATGAGGTCATTCATTGGGCTGTCATTTCTTTCTTATTAATTTAAACTGGATTCTTAATGTGTCAGTCTTAATATGACACTGGCCAGTGAGCTGATTTTTTTCCCCCCACCAAAATATCTGTAAATTTTGAAAAAGTTTGCAATGCCCAATTAGACTCCACAAAATTTTATTACAACACCAGCAACTCTGGTTCAAATCCGGCGCTGTCTGTAAGGAGTTTGTACATTCTACCAGTTTTTGTATGGGTTTCCTCCGAGTGCTCCAGTTTCATCTCACATTCCAAAATTGTACGGGGTTCATAAGTTAATTGGTCGCGTGAGTGTATTTGGGCAACACGAGCTTGTTTGGTCAGAAGGGCCTGTAACCATGCTGAATATCTAAATAAATTAAATTAAATTAAAATGAAAGAATCCACTCTACTCCACAAGTGTCCTTGAGATGATCCTAAACTAAATAAAATGTTGGATTTCATTGCCTGAGGCCTAGTCAGTCTCACAGACTCTTAACGTTATGTTCAGTTATAAGGATTGGGGTGGTAAGCAAGTTAGGTCATGTTCATTCTGGCTCAGTATATTTGCAGTGCAGCTTCTATGTGAATACCCTTTTAATGTTAGCCTCATAATGAGCATGTCTTGTAGAGATGGTTCTTTGATGTGTGTGGGGCTGTTGTGTTGCCACATTATTGCACAATACATTATAGGTTCTTCCTGCTTTCATTCTATGCGACATTCTCCATACATCTTGATGATTAATCCAGAAAGGAACCTATTCAAGCCAAATTTTGAATAGTGGGAAATCTGCACACGAACACTTCAGCTTCCTCGAGTAAGGCTTTGCATTTTCTATAAGGCACAAGGCTTCACCAGATGATCAGTGAAACAAGTCGTATTGCTTTATCACAACTCCACTCACCCTGGTTCAGTCCTGTCTGTATTCCAGTTTCCTACCACATCTCAGGCACCTGCTGCTAGGTTAATTGATACTGAATATTTCCCATGGAATAGGTACATGGTTGGAGCATCAAAGTTTTGCTGGGAATGTAAACATATCATAAGCCCCTTTCACACTTGCAAGTGATCCCAGGAATTAATTGCCAATCGACCTTTAAAGTCTCTAGTGTGAAAGCAAAATCAGCTTGACTAAGGCATCAAACGACGTCATCTCATGCCGGGGATTGACGACCTTGGCCCTAAGTACAATCCCCAGCATCTCCAGACGCCAGCGTTGCAATTAGACAAGTGTGAAATGGGTAATTGCGTTATGGGATTGAAATTACCCAAGTTTTTGTGTGATTGCAGGAATGTGAAGACAGAAAAGATTAAAATAAAGGTATAAACTTTGCTGTGGGAAAGTTGCAGAGAAAGAGAAAATAGCAATAGCGGACAGTTTTTAATCAGCGTGGGAAAATTGGTAGCACTATAGCACACAATTTATAAAGACCATGAGGAAAAGGCAATGGTGGACCTGACTTCCCAGAATGCTGTGTGGCACAGAAACCCCTCCATGAATGCTCCGTGCATGCAGCCAGGCACACAGCCCTTTCTCTGATGTATGGAATTCTGGGAGGGCAGGTCCACCATCACTTTTTCCTATGGTATTTATAAAATGTACATGATAGCGCTACCAACTTTCCCACCCTGTTTAAAAATTGTCTGCTATTGCTATTTATTGCTAGCAATTTCCTATAGTTCCTTACAAAGGTTTATATAGGTCGACACAACAAAAGGAGCTGAAGGGCTCATACTGTGCTGTCTTTCTTTGGCTTGGCTTCGCGGACGAAGATTTATGGAGGGGGTAAAAAGTCCACGTCAGCTGCAGGCTCGTTTGTGGCTGACCAGTCCGATGCGGGACAGGCAGACACGATTGCAGCGGTTGCAAGGGAAAATTGGTTGGTTGGGGTTGGGTGTTGGGTTTTTCCTCCTTTGCCTTTTGTCAGTGAGGTGGGCTCTGCGGTCTTCTTCAAAGGAGGCTGCTGCCCGCCAAACTGTGAGGCGCCAAGATGCACGGTTTGAGGCGTTATCAGCCCACTGGCGGTGGTCAATGTGGCAGGCACCAAGAGATTTCTTTAGGCAGTCCTTGTACCTTTTCTTTGGTGCACCTCTGTCACGGTGGCCAGTGGAGAGCTCGCCATATAATACGATCTTGGGAAGGCGATGGTCCTCCATTCTGGAGACGTGACCCATCCAGCGCAGCTGGATCTTCAGCAGCGTGGACTCGATGCTGTCGACCTCTGCCATCTCGAGTACCTCGACGTTAGGGGTGTGGGCGCTCCAATGGATGTTGAGGATGGAGCGGAGACAACGCTGGTGGAAGCGTTCTAGGAGCCGTAGGTGGTGCCGGTAGAGGACCCATGATTCGGAGCCGAACAGGAGTGTGGGTATGACAACGGCTCTGTATACGCTTATCTTTGTGAGGTTTTTCAGTTGGTTGTTTTTCCAGACTCTTTTGTGTAGTCTTCCAAAGGCGCTATTTGCCTTGGCGAGTCTGTTGTCTATCTCATTGTCGATCCTTGCATCTGATGAAATGGTGCAGCCGAGATAGGTAAACTGGTTGACCGTTTTGAGTTTTGTGTGCCCGATGGAGATGCTGGTAGTCATGGTGGGGAGCTGGCTGATGGAGGACCTCAGTTTTCTTCAGGCTGACTTCCAGGCCAAACATTTTGGCAGTTTCCGCAAAGCAGGACGTCAAGCGCTGAAGAGCTGGCTCTGAATGGGCAACTAAAGCGGCATCATCTGCAAAGAGTAGTTCACGGACAAGTTTCTCTTGTGTCTTGGTGTGAGCTTGCAGGCGCCTCAGATTGAAGAGACTGCCATCCGTGCGGTACTGTGCTGTACATAAAGCTTAATTATGTTATAATTAGGCATGATTAATTTTGTTCATATATAAGATCATAATACATTGATCAGGATTTAGGGCAGGTCCACCATTGCTCGATGCATCGTGACGTCACCAGTAGAAGGTAGAACAGTCCTCACCCCGGGGATAGCTCCTTGCAAGTGTGAAAGCGTTCAGTGTCCCAGTTAGGAGTGGTCAAGTGTGAAAAGCCAAACCCCCATTCCTATCCCAGGACACTGAAGAGGGAGGGGGTGATGGGATTGTTTGAAGATGTGGACAACTTATATCATTAATTATTTTTCTTTCATTTTAATTTATGTATTTAAGTAATGGTTGTTTCTTGATGCATGCTGTCAACAAAATAAAACTCAAGTGTTCAAAAAAAGTCACTGGATGGAGATATTTATGCCTATTTGATTTAGACTCTTGAATCGTCCCTTGCTGACCTAATTATAAAGTACTCCAGCATCACAAAAAGACCTGCCTGCATTATTGAAATGCCACTTTTATTTCTTGCACTGCTCTAACTGTAAATTATTTATTGTCTCTTTTTATACTAGGATAATGTGTGCTATTGGATTATTTCTTTGGCTGCAGCCAGTAAGAATTTTGGTGCATCTGTACACTGTACTTTTGTGCACAACAAATTCTTTGTCATTATCCCCATGGAACCTAAGGCTGTCCACTATCTCCACCTCAGTATTGTTGATGCTGGCTCCTGGAAGTCTATAACCAGCTACTTGGTCCTGCTGACATTGAGGGAGAGGCTCTTATCCCTTTATCTCTCTCCTGTCTTCCTTGGTCCAAGAGCTAGCAAAAGAAAGCTCTGTTGCCAAACTCATAATCAAGTTTATGTTTAAAAGGATACAGCCGCATTTATTTGTTTCTTGGCTTAGATATAATAAAAGTTTTGGCTAATGAAAATTCTCAATTTAGTATGTCAATTTTTTTTAAAAAAAGGTTGTTTTGTAGCATTTGCGCTACGCAGATGTGAAGAAAAACGACATGCACACCAAAGCCTTGAAATTGAGACTGGTTTATTGTACTGGCCATCACGTTTATATGGACCCCAGGCGCTGATGTCAGGGGCCTGCGTCATCTGAGGGATTGGCCGGCATTCCTCTCTTCCCGCCGTGTGGGAGGTCATCTGGGACGACGGCCAGTGTCGCTCCCAGGTCAACACAGTCTCCACATTCGTCGACATCTTGTGGGCCAGTCCGCGTCTCTGTGTGCAGGCCGCTGCAGTTTTAAAGTTTTGATTGAAATTTCTCATCATAATTAACATTGTAATAGATCTAAAGAGAATAAACTCAGTTGTGGGTGTAATTGCAGCATTTCTCTATTGGCAGCTCCTCACAGTCCATGTTAGAGAGCTGGATGAACTGATCATTTGAGAGATTGAGCAGGTGAAAGACAGAACCTATAAAGAAACAGTCACACTCAAAAGGCAAGAGACAGGTAACTGGATGACTCTTAGGAGAGGGAAGGGGAACAGGCAGTCAATGCAGAGCGCCCTGTGGCTGTTCCCCATATCAATAAGTATGCTGTTTTAGATACTGTTGTTGGGGTGAGTGGTGGGGGCGGGGGGGGGGGAGAAGAGAGGAACCATCTACTAAGGACAAATTGTAGTGTCAGTTCTCTGGCACAGAGTTTGGCCCTTTGGCTCAGAAGGAAACTGGAGTGAAGAGGAGAGCAAGCTACAGTGATTGGAGGTTTGGAAAGGGATGAGGCTCTGAAGAGAGGATAGAGGGAGTTAAAAGAAAACTGAAAAGTAGGACTGGTGTAGTAATTTCTGGATTGCTGCCTGTTCCAGGTGTCTGTGGGGGCAGGAATAGGAAGTTATGGCAGATTAATGTGTGACTGAAGTGTTGGTCCAGAAGATGGGTTCAGATTCGTATATCATTTGGATCTCTTCTGGGGAAGTATGGCCTGTATAAAAAGGACCAGTTGTGGGGGTGGTGGGGGGGGGGGGGCGGGGGGAGAGGAGGAATAATGCCTTGGTGAGCAGGTTTGTTCGAGCTGTTGGGGAGGGTTTAAACTAGTTTGGCAGGGAGGTGGGAATCAGAATGAGAAGGCAGTGAATAGGGCAGAAGATGCACTGCAACAAGCTTGGGAGGAATGATAGGCAGTCAATAGGGCTAAATTACAAGCATAAGATTAAGATTTTAACGGTGTACTTTAGAAGCAAAATTGAAAAGGGTGATGAATACAGCAATGAAGGTCTTGTATTTTAATGCCCGCAGTGTAAGAAATAAGGTGGTTGATCTCGTCGTGCAGCTGGAAGTTAGCAGGTATGACTGTGTGGCTGAAAGAAGACCATGATGGGACTAAATATCCATGGAGAACAGTATCGGAAGGACAGGAAGATGGTCAGAGAAGGTGGGGTGGTTCTGCTAATAAAAAATGGAATTAAAGATTTGGAGAGAGGGTACATTGGATCAGAAGATATAAAATCTCTGTGGGTAGTTTAGTTATTTTATTTACTATAGCACATTTAAAATAACTCGCGTTGACCAAAGTGCTGTACAGATCATAAATTACATCTTAACTTAAGCAGCTATTTAAAGCCAGTATAAAACGGGTACCCGAGGTTTAGAAATGTACATACAACATCACTTCAAAACACTTACTAGTAAAATTATAACTTCAGCCTGGATTTAAGAGTTAAAGAAAGGGGCTGATTTGATGGAGGGAGGAATATTGTTCCACAGTTTGGGGGCTGCTATCGCGAAGGCGCAATTTCCCCTGAGTTTGCAATTTGAAGGCAGAACAACCAAGTGCTCTAAATTGGCCAATCTGAGGGGTTTTTGGAGTGGAGTAGGGCATTAGGAGATCAGTGATGTGGTGGGGGGGGGGGGGGGGGCAGTCCATTGATGGCTTTATAAACAAACTGGAAAATCTATCCTGAGCTGTACTGGCAATCAGTGAAGGGAGCCAAAAATAGGGGTGATAAGGTCCCTTTTCTTGGCTTCAGTCAGGAGCCTTGCTGCCACATTCTGAACCAGTTGCAGACGGGAAAATGATAACTGACTAATTCCCGTATGTAGAGAGTTAGACTAGTCTGAACAGGAGAAAATGAGGGCATGGATAACTTTCTCGAGGTCTTTCAGTGACCGGAATGATTTGATTTTGGCCATAGTGGGAGCTGGAAAAAGCTAGCTTTTACTACTGCATTGACTTGATTGTCAAACGTGAAGGAGGAATCCATTATCACACCAAAGGATTTGACGTGTGGTTTGATGAGGGTGGCTAAGATGCTACCCTTTCCTGTTGGGTCTATTACATTCTCATACTCACTATAATCCCACGCTTGCTATAAATTGCATGTTTCCCACAGCAGCTATAAATTGTGCCCATTCTCTTAATGCCACTCTTATATTCTCATACTCGCTATAATATTTCCACACTTGCTATAAATTGCCGGCGCATCTTTCCCATAGCTGCTATTAATTGTGTGCGTTCTTTCAATGCCGCTATTATATTCCCACACTCACTATAAATTGTCAGCATGTCTTTCCCATGGCCGCTCTTAATTGTGCGTGTACTTTCAATGCTGCTATTATAATCCCATGCTCACTATAAATTGCTGGTTCGACTTTTCCAAGGCCGCTATTAATTGTGCACGTTCTTTCAACGTAAAAATATTCTCATATAGTGCGAACATACATATAACATGTGTGGGGGGCGGGGAGAGTAACCTGGTTTATAAAGTATGCATATAATACAAGCATTATATGCATAAAAATACGGTAATTGGGTGCACTTGGTTGCCCTGAGAGGACGGTGGGAAGCTTTGTCATTGAGTCATTATAGAACCTATTTCTGTTTCACCCTGTCCTTCTACCATATGTTGTTGGCAACAGAAATGACTACTTAATATTTTAGCTGATCTCTCTTCTAACACTTTGCATAATCTCATCTCCTCCCAAATTTTTCTTTCCAACACCTAATTAAAACCAAGTATAACTGGTTTGAATCGTCATTCTATCTCAAATCTGTGATGTACTTCCTCATTGTTGTAATCTATAGCCTTCTGAGATTTCTGCAGTCCACTTCTGACCAAATGCCAAACTTCATTTTTAATCTACTCCAGGTTTTGACTTCAGTCTCTAGCTGCCCAAGGTCAGGCTTGCTCAAACTAAGGTTTATAATTTCATCAAATTTATCTCCCTTTTATTTCTCCTTTTTAAGATTGTCCTTAAAACCTAAAATTTTGGTCTCCTCCCATAACATCTTATGTGACAAGATTTAAAAAAAATGTTTTATCAAGTTGCCATCACAAACCTATTTTTCAGCCTTAAACTTTCATCATTTATTTAAGAGCATCACTGTAATTGATTCCATTTGTAGGCTCTATAAATGATAAAGAATTGATCCTGCTGGGACTAACAGCAGAAATCTTCTGGGTTATGATTTTTTTTGGTTGATTGTTTCCAGTGGAAGGTCCATCAGTAACAACTAGACAAAGTGCAAGTTGATTGCAATAAATTTAAGTGAGAGGTCTGAAAGAAAATTCATAATTAATGACCCATGCTTGGAAATGTCAGCTGTATTGTTGGTGGAGAGTTCTTTTAGACAAGATATGGAATTGCATTGCATAGTGTGGCTTCTATGATTGTTTGCCACTGCTCACTATACTGAAGATTTTAATAACCTAGTGGGATGCAGTGTGCGATGATGATGCTCTAACCCACACATGTCAAACTCTGGCCCGATATAATTATATTTGGCCCGCAAGATCATTTCAAAGATGTATTAGAGGTGGCCCGCTGGCCGCCGCGCCAGTATGGCGCATGCACAGTAATATAACAAATCCCAGAATGCATTGGCGTCAGCCCGCTAATCGCCCCCACCTCCTGTTTATGTTGCAGGGTCTCACCGTGGACTCTGGGTTTGGGGCCTGGCCGGTGTCAGGGGAAGCCAAGGCCGCTTCCCAGCGCCTGGAACCGGAGGCCTCGGGCCTGACCTCGCCAGGACCATTGCCCACTCCCCCTCCCTGCCGCAGGCCGACCTGCGACTCACGGTGACGGGGCCGCTGATCCGCCGAGATGCCGCCCTGCAGCGAGAGCCGATGTCCCCGCACTGTCGTTGTCCAACCCGATCGCCCGCAAACCCCGCCCTCCCGCACACAGGCCTGAGTAAGGATTATGAACTTTAATCTCAGGATAAAACGATCTTCCAATAGTTTCATGTCACAGTGATAAATATATTCCTGGTTAAAAATGGTCCTGCACCTGGATACAAGCTTATTAGGCATAAAACTTGAAAAGTGTGTAAATCAAAGGATATCTGTACCAATGGAAAAAGGGCATGGCAAATAACCCTGCTAGAGTTCATGCCCACAATCAGTCACCCATTTGATTGTTTCAGGAATCATGCTATTCTCCCACATTCTCAATAGCCCTCAGATTTTACTATTCGACAGCACACTAGCAACATTTGACAAATCCTCTATAGAGAAATATTATTTATTGAATATTTTATTTCTCATTTGTTAATGCTTCTGGAAAGAGTTTATCCAAAACTATTATTAAACATTTATTTTAATCAGAAAAAGTTTAACATTACATATGTTGAAAGAAGAGAAAACATGCAGATGTTGTTGAAAATTTTCAATAAATATTTAGTTCAGCCCTCGACTTAGTCCAAGTTTTTAATTTTGGCCCTCCGTGAATTTGAGTTTGACATCCCTGGTCTATTGCCTCAACCATGGTAATGAGTGCAGGCTATTGGACTTGGGAATCAGAATTCAAACAACCCTATTTAACTTTGACCTGAACATTTATGTGAATATTTTCTGCTGAAGTCGCTGAGCATTAAATGATCATTAGGAACCATAATTTCTCAAGGGTATCTAGTACTGCTGTAACTTCATACCCGCCAAATTATTTTTAACCTCTGGGCTCAGTTTTGCAGGCAGAAGTAACAACCAGTTTGTTGAGAGCAAACAGAAGAGATCTGTGATAATTTGTGTCTAGATATTGTTTATGATGCAAGGAGAAAATGCCATGCAATCTTTTGGATCAACCAAGCTGTGCAGAAAAAGCTGAGTTTTATCGTGACAGGCTGTAAAATGACCGTTTAGATTTTGCATATTGCTGGTGTACTGCAGTGAAATGTTCACCTCAATAATGTGTTCAAATGCAGTGAACCCAGCATTCTTGATTCAATATTAAGAATACCACTAAACTAAGTAGACCATAAGCCCTTGTTTTACAAAACAGCCAAAGTTCCAGTGATCATCCAGAGAATTATACAATTTTAGAAAAATTAATTTTCTTTTCCCCATTACTTGACCTATTGTTCATCATTTTTACTTGACCTCAATGACTACCAAATTTGAAAATAACCCAGAAAAAAGGAAGAAAACTTCTTTAATGCTACTATCATAACTGTTTCCACCACTGTCTTGGCACCCATTTCAGGCACCACCCCTGGGTAAATGAAAACTTGCCCTGTACATCTCATTTAAATTTTCCCCTTCACTTTAAATGCACGACCAATAGTACTTGACATTTTTACCATGAGTAGAAGATTGACTGCCTACCATGTCTAAAAGCCTTTTCACATTGGCAAACTGCTAAATCGGCATGTGAAGAAAGACCAATGCCGGGATATGGAGGCTCTTCATAACAGAAAAATCATGTGAATTCTGTGTATATTTAAAAATTTTTTTTAGCTCTTTCCATTCCCTGCCTCTAAGAACCTCACACGCATGCAAGAACGCCATCAGCGCATCACCCGTTCACATTGGAGCGGATTCTAAACAGATCAGCAATGGTGCACCCTCTCTTGGCGGTTAATTCCGGGTCGATTTTGAGCCCCCATACAGGGTTGGGAGCGTTCACACTGGTACGTGAACCGGTAAATTGCCGGTTAATTACTGGGTTCAAGTGCCAATGTGAAAGGGGCTTATGGCTCTCATAATTTTTGCAAATTTCTATCCAGCCTATCCTTAACTTCAGGCAGCAAGTTTGTCCAATTTCTCCTTGTAGCTTATATCCTCTAATTGAGGCAGCCTGTTGGTAAATCTCTTCCATAGCTTTTCCAAAGCCTCCACATCCTTCCTATAATCAAGCAACCAGAATTATATATAGTGTTCCAAGTGTGGCCTAAACAAAGTTTTGCATAGCCTCAACATAACTTTCTTGCTCTTGCCTTCACCAGGCAAGGCATTAATTATGACTGTGCATACATCTTCTTTACCATTCTATCCACATTTGGGATCTATGGGCTTGGAGATCCAGATCCCTGTCAACATCAATGTTGTTAAGGGTCCTGCTATTGACTCTATAATTTATAATTATTTGTTTTTTCCTCTGGGCTGCATACAGTTGATGGCAGGATTCTTCTGTTTCCTAGACAGTTATACAATTATGTATGAGGTATGATAAATATCCTGAATATATATCGTATCTTTAGCATCACCTTTAGATTGTTGCTTTTGGACCAAACTCCATTTTGTTCTCTTGCATTTTTGAGATTCTGTTTCAATTAGCACAGATCAGAGTATGATAAGAATACATTGAAGGGCAGTCACTTTTCATTCCCTAGTTTTCAGATCTCTTTAAGAAACAAGTTGCAACTCTATGCTGAGTCCAGTTGTGAGCGTGTCCATATTTTATTCTGTGCATAACTTCAAATATTTTAACTACCATTGCAGAATTCTGTCATTTTAACGGATTGGCTTTCATCCTTCATTGATCTTCAGGCAAAAAAATTACATGATAGCTACATTACTAAATGAGTGCTTAAATTTGCACAAACATGTTACAATGAAAGAGAAGAACAGAAATTGGATAATTAAAAATAGATACATTGGAGATATTTAAAAGGTTGATGGTACTGAAAGTATCAAGGTCACTATGCAGATTTGATAGATCTTTGCTTACTGATATAATGGACTTAAGCTTTGCATAACTTAAATCCTCCTTGGTTGTGGATGTTTTGGAGAATTATACTGTATATTTTTAAAATCTGGGAGCAGAGGTAATTATGGCCCAAGCATGGTGATGTGAGGGGCAAGCTCGTTCCTCATGACCCTAATTGAGTTTTTCGAGAAAGTAGCAAAACAAATTGATGAAGATAGAGGAATGCATATGGTGTACATGGATTTCAGTAAGGTGTTAAGGTTTCCCATGGTGGAACATCCAGAAAGTCAGAAGACATGGGAACCAAGAAAATTTGGATGTGTGCATTTAGAATCTGCTTGCGCACAGAAGGCAGAGGGTAATAGTAGATAGAGTTTATTCTGCCTGGAGGTCAATGACAAGGTGTTTTGCAGGAATCTGCTCTTTATGATAGTTATAAATGTATGAGTAAGTGGAGAGGTGGGATGGTAAGTTTCCAGATGACACAAAGGTTTGAAATGTCGTGAATAGTGTGGGGGTTGCTGCGTTACAACATTGTGAAGGACTCCATACACTCCTCAAGTTAAACTGTTCTCCCTTCTGCCATCTGGTAGGACGTACTGCAGTACATGGACCTTTACGTCCAGATTGGGCAAGAGCTTTTTCTTCCAGACCATCAGACTCCTGAGCTCCCAAAACATTTGGGGATTCGGTACTGTGGATTGTTACTGAATGAGTCTTAATATCTTAAGTGTGTTGAACTTCTATTCTAACCTATATTTATAAAAATATGCTCTGTGGTCCTGGAGAAACGCTCTCTTCTTTACCATACGAGCATGGTATGAACAACAAATAAAGGTGACTTGACAAGATTCTGTGTTGGGCAGAGAAGTGATAGATGGAGCTCAATATTGAAAAAATTGAAGTGATACCTTTTGGAAGATTAAACTTGAAGATGGGGAATACAAGGTTAATGATAGGATTCTTAGTGGTGTGAATGAATGGAGGGGTCTTGAGGTCAAAGTTCGTAGACCCCTCAGAGTTGTGCAAATTGAGTTAGGGAACAGAGTTCAAGTTGCAAGGGAATGTTGCAGCTCGATAAAACTGATTAGACCACATTAGAGTATTATCTTCAGTTTTAGCTGGTCATTGTTGGAAGGATGAGAAAGCTTTAGGGAGGGAGCAGAGATTTACTTGGGTTTATCTGGATTAGAGAATGTTTTTTTGAGAAAGTTGATCCATAAACCAACCAATTTCCAGTGATCTCAACTACACTTCTTCCCACCCTGCCTCCTGCAAGCATTCTATTCTTTTCTCTCAATTTCTCCCTCTCTACAGTATCTGCTCCCAGAATGAGGCCTTCAATTCCAGGATATCTGAAATGTCGTCCCCCTTCAGAACACATGATCCCCTCTACTGCCATTAATTCAGCTCTCACCTGCATCTCCTCTATTTGCTGCACACCTGTACTGGTCCATTCCCCTCATCCTTGCCTATCTGCCCACCAACCTCTACATCCAATATGCTATTCTCTGCAATTTCTGCCACCTCTAGTTTGATCCCACTATTAGACCCCTCCTCTCTACTTTCTGTAACTATCACTCTCTCTGTGAGTCCCTCATCCACCCTGTCACTGTAAGAAGTGCTGCATTTGCACTTTTACCTCCTTCTTCGCTGCTATTCAAAGCCCCAAACAATCCTTCCAAATGAAGCAACACTTCATTTGTGAAAATCTACGAATCATTTACTGCATCCGGTCCTCCTAATGCGGCCTCCTCTACATCAGGGAGGCTGGATACAGACCGGTTTCATTCAGCTTGTTTGCTCTGTCTGATGCAACAGGAATGACCTTCCAGTGGCCAACTATTTTAATTACACATACCATTGCCACACTGACATGCATGTCCATGCCTCATGCACTGTCAAATTGAGGCCACCTGCAAATTAGAGGAACAGTGCTTTGTATTCTGTCTCAGCCATCTCTAACCAGATGTTATCAATTTGAACCTCCAATTTTCATGAACCATCCTCAGTCTTGCTCTTTCCCTACCCCTGTCTCCTTTCATCTAGCTACCCACCCTTTGCCTTCCCCACCAATCACTTCTCAGCTTCTTTATTTTCTACCCCCTCACCTGTATCCCCCATTACCTCTTCTCTGTTTGCCTGTGCTTCTGACTTCCTCCTTTCTTCCTCTCCTTCCCCACCCCGCACCTTTTCATTTAGCTCTTTATCTGTTTTCCAACATTCCCCTCAAAGGAATCAGGCCTATGGATACTGCATGACCTGAATTTCTCCAGCACTTTTGTGTTTTGGGGAAAGGTTGAAGTTAGGATTCTTCTCTGAAATGACAGTGTATGAGAGGTGGCTTTAATAGAGGTTATGAGGGGCATAGATAGAATGGGCACCCAGCATCTTTTCCAAGAGTGGCAATGGCCAATACCAGAGGATACCAGTTTAAGATGAATGGAGGAAATTTTAGGGGAGATAGCCATCAGAATTTACTGGCTTACTTTGAGTTTTTCTTGCACCGTTTTTATTTTGTGAGGTGGTTTATATAAATGTTTGCATTGCGATGCTGCCACAAAAACAAGGTGATGTTTAAATCTTCATAATTTTTACGGTAAGACACTGTTTAGGTCCACGCGTCCATGCCACCCACTTTACACCCAATTAGCCTACATCTCCAGTATATTTCGAACAGTGGGAGGTAACTGGAGCCCCCAGGAAAAACCCATGCAGGCATGGGAGAACGTACGAACTCCTTACACACAGCGTGGGATTCAAACCTCGGACCCAATTGCTGGTGCTATAAAGGCGTTGCGCTGACCGCTAAGCCAATCAGGCAGAATGTATTGTTCATGAAAATAAACTCTGATCCTGAGGATGTAAGAAATATGGTAGGTAATGAGGGAAGGAAGGGTTAGATCGATAGTGAAGTATGTTTATACTGTATAGGTAGGCACAGCATCATGGGCTGAAAGAATGTTCAACCACACTGCTTGTGATGCTCTGCAGGTATCATTTATATCGTTTAAAAAGGTTAATTTGTGGCCACTGACATGACGAAATAACCATACAAGGTGTTTGATGTTTGAAATTTTTGATGGTAAATATTAAAACAGAACAAACTTGTTAACAACTGAAGGCTTTTCTGCATGCTTAATCATGCCTCGTAAGTAATTATCTACCAGTCCAGCCAAGAGTAGCATTTAATATTTTTTTCTAGCGGTCGTCCTCCTGAACAGACGAGAAGTGTAGTTTCCCAGATGATGATTCCATGGCCATAAGTGAAAGTTGTCATTGCTTTTTTGAATTTGCATTAGCGCTGTTGCCACGGTTTCCGTCCTCTGAAATACAACACCAACATGTCTCCAAGAGAACATTTTACTACAATCTAAATGTGCTATTATTTCATTCTTACGATATATTGCAATTTCTGTTTTGACATTGCAACTTTCAACCTTTTGGTCACATTATAAACATATTTGAAATGAATCAATAAAAGTAATAAATATATTTTAAAATGTTAGTTGTAACTTTGTCCTGGTATCCATTATTTTTGGATGTAATAAATATATATTTCATACTTTAAAAGCCCATACTGTTCCCAACACAAAATGTTGTTTCTGTGGCATTTATTTACTATTAATGGAATATTTTAAATTACTTTTAAGAGTTTTGCTTTATCTAATTTAGTCTTTTATTGAGTATATTTTCAGCCCAGTACCAATTAACAAATGCAATTGCATTTGCAGTTATGCCATATTAATGCTGTAAACTTAACCACGTCACGGATAAAACTTCCTATAATTATGCAATAAGAAATTCAGCCTTATTTTATCTCTGCGATTTTGATATTATTTATTTTTGCAATAGATAAAATAAAGTTGACATATCACATCATTAACAGAATTTATTTTGCATGATGCGTAATGCTTCCCTTGGGTATTTGCAGTACTTTACTAAAGGCTATCAAATGTTATTTTAGATCTTGAACTGAGCTACTTCAACTTTGCAGAATTAATGACCTTAAACAGATGTGCTTGAAACTATTTCTTACACTATCTCAGACAATATTATTTTTACTGGGCATTTCTACTTCCTTCAATTATTCATTATATTAACAAATATGATATGAATGAGATACATTTAGCTCTTGCCATTTTGATTATTATGCTCCACAATGATGGCTATTTCACTTCTGTGGTGTAAACTTTAACTTACAGGTAGTAGTCCTCTGGGTTCAAGTCCTGCCTCAGAAACTCGCATACATAGTTGAGGCTAGCAATCCTGTTGTGTGTCAGCAAAATGACATCATTCATATAATATTTAAACTGTGGACCCATCCAGATGGAAGAGTCTTTACAATATGTTCTGAAAAACTGATCACACGGGATCACTTCCCTGGTCTGACATTGTAACTCTGGTATCGCCAAAGGATTAGCATTTTCATCTTTTCTATTATTTACACGCCACGTCTCATCCACGCTGTCTACTCTGAGGACTGAAGCTATTGATTTCTGGCCTTGTCCCATCACAGTCTCTCTTCTCTACCCAATAGCCTGGTGTATATTTGGACTCTTCTCAGCCTTTGATCCTTACCATTGATGCCATCACTAAGATTGCTATTTTATGTTTACTTCCACAAATTTTGTCCCTGCCTTAACTTGTGTCACTGCTCCCTCTCTGTGGTTTCTCTCACTGGCTCTTGACTTCATGATATTAGACATCTCCCTTATGCACTCTCAGCCTTGATGAAGGGCTTTGGCCAGAGCAATGGCAATTCTTTTTCTCCTACTGATGCTGCTCAGCCTGTTGAATTCCTCCTGCAGATTGTGTTTTGCTAATGGATGAAACTCATCCATGGCTTAACAATTCCAGTATACTCCCGACAATCCATCTTTGTTTTACTCTCTAAAAATTTGAGGTAATCTGATCTGTACAGTGCCACATTCCATCATCCATCACATTTATTGACTGAAACTGGATTCTGCTGATGCAGCACCTGGCTCTTAAAGTATGTTCTTATTTTGTATCCTGCCATAATTCATCCTTTCCTTTCTTTTTCCTAAAAAAAATTCTATTCTCCAAATTAAATAATAAAAAATGTTTTCATTCACCCTAATTCAAGATTTGTATGTATATATCTACTTTTAACTACAATTAACAAGTCAGAAATAATACGTACTAAAGCACCAGATAAAAGCAACTTAAGGTGTGACTCATATGTTGTAAAACATTTACAAAGGTGTTCCCCAGTATTATATTCATAAAAATGAATAGTTGTGCTCTGATAATCTGTAATTCAACACCAAAGGACTTTATAAAATATATTGACTAATGCAATTACAAAGAAGGTCAGCCAGTGGTTATTATTTGTGAGGTGTCTGAGGCGGTTTGCTACATCATCAAAGTCTCTCATAAACTTCTACAGGAGACCATTCTGGCTGGTTGCATCACTGCCTGGTATGGAGGCGACAACTCTCAGGACAAGAATAAACTCCAGAGGGTTGTTAACTCAGCCTCACATCACAGGCACCAGAATTAACTCCATCGAGAACATCTACATGAGTGGTGTCTTAAAAATGCGGCCTCTTGAAAAATACAAGAGCCTTAAGATGAGCACAAGGTTTCTTCCCCGCTGCCATCAGATTCCTGAATTATCACTGAACCAAAGACACGGCCTCGCTTTTCGTGCTCTATAGTTATTATTTTGTTTTATTTCTACAGTAATGTCGTAAGATGGTTGTAATATGTATGTTTGCACGACGATGTTGCCACAAAACACTGAATTTCATGACTTGTTCATGAGAATAAATTCTGGAAAGGCAAGATGGGCTTATCATCCTTGCTTTACCTGAGGTTCAATCTCAATTGGTAATGGTACATATTATACCTATCATACTTTAAGTCATGCAAAAGATGTACTTTTTGTTGTTTAATGCAGAGCTAATTTTCATGTTAAGATATTATAAACTTAGCACTGAGATTTATTGCAGAAATGATCACAGATCTTAAAACTATTGTTCAAAAGAAATTATAAAAAGTAGTATTTTGTACCCTGTGGGATGTGGAAATTAGAATTCTATGTTGAGGCACATAGAATTCATATCCACACTGTTCTGATCAGGAATGGTTGATGCTTTTCCTTTAGGTTTTGCAGTTAGATCGTTGCTCAGAATTAGATTGCCTTCTTACCAAGCTATAGTTGATTGTGAAAGTCAAATGATTTAATTGATAAAGAGGTACTTCAGAAAGAGAAATAAGTGTAGGCATTTTGCTTACATATCTGGCTCCTCTGATAAAATCATGTTTTATCTTTTACCTCTACACTTTCATGTACTAACCCCCACGTGCCTTGAAGCCCATAATAATCCAATCTTTTGATCACTCTCTTGAATATACTTGGTGTCTGAGCTTCGCCAACCTTCTTGGTTGGAATATTCTAAAGAATTATGACCTTCAGGTAGCTAGGATCTTTACCAATATGTGTGCCCTTTAGGCTGTCGCTCAAGCCAAATAAATGAGAAGTGCACATTCAAAGACAGGTAAACTGCATAAGGTTGATGTCCAGTCCACATGTTGGTTTACTGATCATGGGTCAGTGAGATGTCTCTGCAGAAAAAGGTATAGAATGCCCTTATCAGACATTTATTGACTGAGATTCATCAACTTATGGATTTCATGTGTCTGATACCAATTAATTCCTAAACAAATTCCAGTAAATAAATTTAATCACATTCAAAAACTCTGAATACATAAAGTAAAATATTTGTTATATTTTATATTTTTCAGATAAAGGATGACCAAATTATTGCCTGAAGCAGGCAGCTGAGGAGAGGGGATTAAAAAGCTGTAAAATGCCCAAATCTGGGTCTTCCAGAACAGCACAGACTGAAAGTTCTGAGAGCAAGATGGTTGAAAAACAGACTGGAAGAAAAGTAAGTTTCACAATATAGTAGAATTTTGGGGGGGAAAGGATGCATTTGCAAATTGCCTTTATTAGTTTGTTAGTTCAAGCTTATTGTACAGTGAAAAAGGTTCTTCCACAAGCTGTCTAGCAAGTCATCATTAATATGCATACCACCATACAAAGTAGAGGGGCAAGAGCACAATGAAAAGGTCAGATTGTAAATAGGAAGGGTATCCTGAGATCACTGTTGGCTTCATTCAGGAACCTGATTGCTACAGGAAAGAAACTGCCTTGAAGCCTGTCAGTACATCGTCATATATTGAGATTAAAAAGGAAAACTTAAAAAACAGTAATGGAAAAAAAGGTGGTGAAGAGGCAGAAAAGAAGTGAAAATAAAGATATAAGATGGCCACGTTGGACTATATGACTATAAACATTTACGGAATATATAACCAAGTTTAGGTGTATCCATTTGGGGGGGAAAAAAATCACATACAATTTAAAAGACAAAGTTACAATGTTTGAAAAAACCTGGGAACCATATATGGAACATAACAGAAAGAGCAGGCCTCGGACCACCACCACCTAAAATTATAAGATAAACACGATCAGATTTAATGTGAATAAGTAGATGATACGTCATTTTTGTTTGTATTCCTTTTGTATAAAGATACTGTTTTATTCTATTTTGTATGTTCAATATTTACTGTTTTTGGAGGGGGGTGGGAAGGGGGAAAGCAGGGATGGGGGAAAAAAGAGAAAATGTCACTGAATATTTAGAGATGCATCTGTAAATATATTGGTTGTTATAGTTCATAGCGCAATAAAAAAAGAATTACAAAAAAAAGGCCTGTCGGTGCACAATTTAACTCCCTAATTTGTCATTTTTAGTTAAAATTAGGAATATTTTGGAGGCATATTTAATTGAAAACTTGTTAGATCTGCAGATCAGGAGTACGATTTTGACATTTTGATATATTAATTTTTAATTACTATGAAAATCCCACAGTGTTCTCTACATACGTGAAGAATAGAAGAATGGTGAGAATGAGGCTATGTCTGATTAGAGATAAAATGGGAAAATGAGCTTGGAGGCAGAGGAGGTAGGGAGGCCCTAAATCAGTGGTTTTCAAACTGCCCCCCTAAATTGACATTCCAATTTAAGCAATCCAATGCAAGAAGTGATCTTTGATTGGTAAGGGATTGCTTAAGGTGGTATACGAGACCCCACTGCTATAGACCCAATTGTTATTGAAATATTTTGTTTGCGAAAAATTGTCATTGGCCACTTTGGAGTTATGCAACCATGCACATAACGAGTTAATTAGATATAATTAAAACAGTGATTTTCAAACATGGAACAATACAGCACAGTAAAGGCCCTTCGGCCCTCAATGTTGCGCCGACCCATTTATTCTTTCCTTAAAAAATGTACTAAACCCTCCCTACTCCATAACCCTCTATTTTTCTTTCATCCATGTGTCTAAGAGTCTCTTAAATGTCCCCATTCTTTCATCCTCCACCACCATCCCCAACAAGGCATTCTGCGAATTTAAAAAACTTTTCCCTGATGTCTCCCCTAAACTTCCCTCCCTTAACTTTTGCTGATCCTGCCCTGAGAAACAGGTACTGGCTGTCCACCTTATCTATATGCCTGTCATAATCTTGTCAACCTCTATCAAATCTCCTCTCATCCTTCTATGCTCCAAAGTGAAAAGTTCCAACTCTGCTAACCTTGCCTCATTAAGACTTGTTTCCCAATCCTGGCAACATCCTAGTAAATGTCCTCTATTATATGGACCCTCTTCATAGCTTTCACATCCTTCCTATAATGAGGTGTCCAGAACTAAAGAGTGATCTTAACAAAGATTTGTAGAGTTGCAACATGGCCTCTCTATTCCTGACTTCAATCCCTCTATTAATGAATCCCAGCATCCCATAGGCCTTCTTAAGCATCCTATCAATCTGGTTGGTGACTTTGAGGGATGTATGGATTTGCAATTGTGGGATGGTGGTATATAAAGTTGTATGTTTACTCCTTTTTAGGAAATAAGTGGATTTTTCATTTTTTTCAGATCAGATATAATTTGTGTTCAAACAGTTGCAGATAGCCCAAAATATTTTTCTTTGAGTAAATTGCAATATTAAAGAAGTTCATCTTGTATTTGCGCACCCATCATGGAACATAATTTTTCGAACAGAATTTGTCTGTCTGTAAATCCAAAGCCAATTGAGACGATGCATTCAAACAATTTTTCTCTCTCTCTCTTTTTCTGTCTTTCTCTCTCTCGGTCGCACTCCCTGGCTCTCTCTCTCTCCCTCCCTGGCTCTCTCTCTCCCTCCCTGGCTCTCTCTCTCCCTCCCTGGCTCGCTCTCTCCCTCCCTGGCTCTCTCACTCCCTCCCTGGCTCTCTCTCTCCCTCCCTGGCTCTCTCTCCCTCCCTGGCTCTCTCTCTCCCTCCCTGGCTCTCTCTCTCCCTCCCTGGCTCTCTCTCTCCCTCCCTGGCTCTCTCTCTCCCTCCCTGGCCCTCCCTCTCTCCCTCCCTGGCCCTCCCTCTCTCCCTCCCTGGCCCTCTCTCTCTCCCTCCCTGGCCCTCTCTCTCCCTCCCTGGCCCTCTCTCTCCCACCCTGGCTCTCTCTCTCTCTCCCTCCCTGGCTCTCTCTCTCCCTCCCTGGCTCTCTCTCTCTCTCCCTCCCTGGCTCTCTCTCTCTCTCCCTCCCTGGCTCTCTCTCTCTCTCCCTCCCTGGCCCTCTTTCTCCCTCCCTGGCCCTCTCTCTCTCTCTCCCTGGGCCTCTCTCTGTCCCTCCCTGGCCCTCTCTCTCTCTCCCTCCCTGGCCCTCTCTCTCTCTCCCTCCCTGGCCCTCTCTCTCCCGTCCTGGCTCTCCCGCTCCCGCTCCCTCTCCTGCCCTGGCTCTCCCGCTCCCACACCCTCTCCCGCCCTGGCTCTCATGCTCCCGCTCCCTCTCCCGCCCTGGCTTTCACTCTCCCGCTCCCTCTCCCGCCCTGGCTCTCACGCTCCCTCTCCCGCCTTGGCTCTCACGCTCCCGCTCCCTCTCCCCCCTGGCTCTCGCTCCCGCTCCCTCTCCCCCCCGGCTCTCGCTCCCGCTCCCTCTCCCCCCTGGCTCTCGCTCCCGCTCCCTCTCCCGCCCTGGCTCCCGCTCCCGCTCTGGCTCCCTCTCCCGCCCTGGCTCCCGCTCCCTCTCCCGCCCATTTTTACAACTCTGGCATCCTCTGGCTTGCAAAAAGCAAGATAAATCCTGCAACGTGGTTGTCGGAGGCCAACTCTCTTGGCCCATGGCGTCATTGCAAGTTTCAGTGCGGCGGTTTCCTAAGGCCAGGCATCCTCATCTGGGTCAAAATTAACTTCTGTCTGGAAGTAGACATGTTTGAGCAATACAGGGGGCTCAATTCTATTTGTACCTCTTCTTTATTGCCCTCATTTTGCTCAAGGGTGAAGACCTACATGTGAGCTATGAAGTGTATAATTTCTAATACAAAGTACTTGGTTATGACTCTGACAAGATATCTGAATTGCCACTCTCCTAGACATTCAGTGGCATTGTCTTTGGTAAATTCTCCTCAATTAGTTCCCAAGGTATGGCTATTTCCTATTAAATTAACCAGATCAGCCACAGAAACACCATGACTGCGAAAATATAGGTGATATATTATGTTGAACTGATTATAATGTTGAAAATGGCAACAATTCTGACTTGATCGCAAAAACTGTATTTGTATTCTATCTTCCCAGATCTTTAGAATGCTTCCACTTATTAGAGAGAATGCATTTTAATAAGTTCAATGCTATCAGAAAAAAAACTTGTGCTCAGTTGTAGAACAGAACATTGGCTAATCGATCCCTGCAAATGGAGATAAGGGGCGAAGAGAGCAATTGGTGTGCATGCCTTCATCAGTCAAGACTGCAAGTTCAAGAGTAAGGAGGTCATGTTATAGCTGTGCAAAATGGTGAGACCACGCAGAGTATTGTGGGCATTTTGGGTCCCTCAGCTCTAGGAAGCTGAGGCTTCCTCCTCAGGCTCCTCATTAAACTGGAAAGGATGCAAAAATAATCTCAAGACTCTTAATACGGCATATTCACACTTCACCATCTGTGCATCTCGTCTGAAGGGCACTTTTTAAGATAGACTAATGAAGCCTGAAGAAGACTTTTCCAACAGCATTTATATCAGTTTTTCACTTTCTTGGGGCAAAAATCAATTAGAGCATCTGAAGATTACAAAGCAAGTTCTCTTCAAGTTACATATCATTCTCTCCAGGAAATGGATTTGTATGCCATTATTCTCACTAGTTTGGAATCCTGGAATTTGGTATTGTTGTATACATCATGAAGGAAGAGAGACTAAGATGGATTACCCTTTTTCATCTCCATGATCGGAATAGTCTGAAAGGCCGAGATTATATATTTTCAATGATTTTTCTCTAATTGAAAATAATTTTTTTAAAAGTTACTATGTCTTCAGATTGCTCTATGATAGAGGGAGTTGACAAACCAAATTTGGCTTTTTATTTTGTTTGGAATATTTTATTTAGAATCAACACATATAAAACAAATAGAAACCATATATCACATTGTTACAAGTGATCGATTGAATATATGTTGATCTGTATAAGGAGAAAAAGAGTAAAAATGACAAAATAAAAACACATTTTAAACCCCCCCCACTCGCTGACGTTTTATTCTTGTCAGAGAAGTCTGCAGAAGCTGTGATTGGAGTACAATACACAAAAGTGTAGGAGAAGCACCTAGAGCAGGGGTGTCAAACTCAAATTCACAGAGGGCCAAAATTAAAAACTTGGACTAAGTCGAGGGCCGAACTAAATATTTATTGAAAATTTTCAACAACATCTGCATGTTTTCTCTTCTTTCAACATATGTAATGTTAAACTTTAGGATATAACTTTAGGAGGATAATGTTACAGGTCAGGAGTAGGTAGCTCAAGTTCACCCTTTGCTTGACCTGAGGGAAACCTATTTGGTCCCTGTGGAGATGTAGTCAGCATTCACAGGCTGTGCCCATTTTGCCCTGCATCAGGACTCAGCATTTCCTGCTTACTCCTCAGGCTCTAGGCCTTTATTCACCCTCAACCCACCATCCCTCTACCTGACCAGTCCTTTACCCAACCTCTACTCACCCCTCACTCCACTCGCTCTGCCTCTACCCACCCCATCCTATACACCCCCCTCTACTGCCTCTCCCCTCAACCTGTTCCTCCCTCTACCCGTCTCTCACCCTCTAATCACCCCTCCCCTACTCGCCCTGCCCCTCCCCTTTTACCTCTTCCCTATCCACCCCTCCTTCTACTCATCCCTCCCTCTAACTGCCCCTCGCACCACCATAACTTCCCCTGCCCATTACTCCTCACCTACACCCTCTGCCCACCCCTGCTTACCCACCCACTCAGGCCCAGCGCGCTGCCGATCAGCCTTTGCGGACAGCCACCATCTCTCTTCACGTCCAGGACCGAACCAGCCATCCCTGGGGTCCGCGCGGGTGCAAGTGCTGAAGGCCGTGGCGACTGTGAGAAGTGCGCTCGCGCTGTGGAAGGGCTGTCCGGTGCCAGTCGCGCGGGGCTCGCGCTGCCCGGGGGCTCGCGCTGCCCGGGGGCTCGCGCTGCCCGGGGGCTCGCGCTGCCTGGGGGCTGTGCGCAGCCTGCCATGCCCGTCGCACCGACAGGAAGTCACAGGCGCTCGCCAATCCGCCGCACCGCTCGACAGGTGGGAGAAGTGACTGGTTGTGCGGGGAGCCTTCCAACTGGCTTGCCGGCTGATGACATCGACAAACTTCTCGTGTTACAATTTCTCATGTTACAATGGGGAAGGGTGTGCAATGAAGGGGGAGGATGGTGGGGGTGACATTACCAAAAAACAGTATCGGCTCTCGCTGCAGGGCGGGCCACCTCTAATACATTTTTGAAATGATCTTGCGGGCCAAATATAATTATATCGCGGGCCAAATTTGGCCCGTGGGCCAGAGTTTGACATTTGTGATCTATAGGAAGTCAAAAGTAACCAATATTTCGGCCCTTTGTCAACATATGAATAAAATGCAGGCAAGATGCGTGAATAAAATGTTGTGGGAAGGAGAGGAGGGAGGAAGGAAGGAAGGAAAAGAGAGAGGAGTGCAGACCAACAGGTAAGAGGCCATTGTTGGATATGGTGGGAGAGTAGGTGGGGGAAAAAAGCTGAGTTGTGTTGGGGAGGGGTAGCTCTCTGAATGGAAAGGGTGGGGAACTGAAAGAAAGGAGGCAGGCAGGGAAAGAGAGAGATAGAGTGAGGGGAGGGGTTTACCAGAAACTGGAGAGGTTGATGTTAATGTCTGGTTGGAATGAGCCCAGGTGGAATATTGTGTTGTTCCTCCAATTTGCAGGTGGCCTCAATTTGGCAGTGTGTGAGGCCAAGGATAGATTGTCGGTGTGGAAATGGCATGTGGAATTTATAAATTGTTGGCCGCTGGGAAGTCCCTGTTATTGTAGCAGACAAAGTGAAGGTGATCAACAAAACTATCTCACAGTCGACATCCAGTCTTTCTGATGTAGAGGAGGCCATAACGGAAGTATTGGATGCAGTAGATGACCCTTGTAGATTTACAAGTGAAGGTTGGTTCACTTCTAAGGACCGTTTGGGACCCGAATGGTGGTGAGGGAAGAGATGTGGGTGAAAGTGTAGCATTTCTTACAGTCAGAAGGGTTGGTACTGTTACGAGTCCAGAGGACCCAAAAACCCAGCAGCAATAGATATGCACCACGACAGAGGGTTACTTAAACAAAAGTTGCTTTTAATTATCTTTGGATATGAAAATAGAATCCAACTTTTACTTATCTCTATTGACTCATTTAACCCCCTTCTAATTCTAAGCACACGTGTACGTAATGTGTGTGTAAGTTCAGCAAAGTTCTTTGATTCACAGTCCAATCTCACTTCTCATTCCTCCAAGTTCACTGGTTGCAGGCAGTTCTTATACTGTGCACAGAAGTTAACATTAATGAAGTTCACCAGGCTTTGGTGCTTAACAGGTAAATGATTACCACTCAGAAAGTGTTCTTGTTGTGGTTTTCAGAGAGAGAGTTTTGCTTGTTCTAGGACATCCACAACTGATTCCTTTTTCATCAGCCACTTCATTGTCTTGCCGACGAAACTTGCCCCCTTCAGGGTACTCCAGATGATAACCTCTTTCTTTCAGCTCATCACAGAGTTCCTTTCTGTTTCACCTATTCCAAGGGAAACACCAGGCTGTCCTCCAACGTTTGCCAGCTTGTCCTTCTGGAACTGATGTCTGTCTCTCTCTCTCTTTCTCTCACTCTCTCTCTCTCTCCCTCCAACTCTGAGAGCAAAACCTGTTTTTTCTGCTCTCTGCCTGCAAAGATCACATGACCTTCCAGTCAATTCTCTTTTCCAGACAAAGCTGCTACTGCCTGTTGTTACATTTGTTGCCTTTTGCAAATAACAGTCCATCATGAATCTGGGCTCTCTTGCAAAAGCTCCTGCAAAAACTGTGTTTTAAAGTCTTTGTATGTGACCTGCTCTAACCAACCAACCTTTCCCAATTTATCTCCCAAACACCTCTATATACTCTGTTACAATACTGAGAGGGCGATTAGTGGGAAGGGAAGTAGATGAGGGAGTCCCAGAAGAGGAAGATTAATTTGGTGATGGCATTGCATTGTAGGAGGTGGAAATTGGGAAGGATAATATGTGGATATTGAGGCTGGTGGCGTGGTAGGTGAGGATGAGAGGAATCCTGTTGCATCTCTGGTTGGGGGGGGAGTCAGGGCAGATATGTGGGAAATAGAGGAGATGCGGGTAAGGGCTGAGTTGATTGCAATAGAAGGGAAGCCACATTTAAGGAGGGTAACTTGAATGGTCTTGAAAACTGCATCGTGGGAGTAGATGCAACAAAGGCAGAGTAACTCATCCATCTGCAGCCAGTGCCCCCATTGTGGCCGCCTCTAAAGGTGAGCAACTGGAAGTACACGAGAGATAATTTCGTTGAGCACCTTCATTTCTTTATGCCACTATAACAGGGTCCTCCCAAGCGTGTTTCTCTCTTTCCCTATTCCTCTTGTTTCCTTTCATCAAGCTCGCCAACTCCTTCCCCTCCCTCTCCATTAGAAGCTACCCCCTCCCCATCAATTTTGTTTTCTCTTCTACTCTCCCACTTGAATCCACCTATGACCTATTTATTACCTGCACTCCTTTCTCCCACCTCGCCTCCCCCCACCATTTTATTAAGGAGCCTACCTGTTCTCTCTTTCCCCTCCCCTCCCCCATACCTTGAGGAAGATCTCAGACTCAAAACATTGATAACCCTTTACTTCCTATGGATGTGTGACCTACTGAGTTTCTCCAGCGCTTTTCTGTATTGCGATGGATTTTTATTCTGTTTATTTGTATGTAAAAGGTACTTGTGTTATGAAATAATGCCAACCTGCAGCTGAATAGTTTAGCTGGAAGCCACTTCATGCTGGGACATAATTTCTTAAAATTGCACCTGGTAAATTATGGGGTTCCCTAGCTTTTCTACAAGGCTTGATGCTTTTATCTATGATGGGGATTTGAATTCCTTGTGAACTGAATAAGTAGGTTGTTTCCTTGCCCATTTTGATTAAATATCCTTGAAGAAAGAGGAGGCAATGGTTAGGGAGAGAAAAGGTGATTGCCTTTTAGTGTGTACATTGGTGCTTTCGTTTTCAAACTACAGTAAAACTCCTGGTATCTGGGACCAATAGGGATTGGTAGATGCCAGATAAGTATTTTCGGGTTGCTTGAGACTTACGATGCCTAACTATTAGAAAGAGTGCAGAGATTTCCTAGGATGTTGCCCGGACTTCAGGAAGTTACAGGGAAAGGTAGGACTTTGTTCCCTGGAGCGTAAAAGAATGAGGGGAGATTTGATAGAGGTATTTAAAATTATGAGGGGAATAGACAGAGTAAATGTAGATGGGCTCTTTTTTTCCACGAGTTAAAAGAGCTTTATTGGCTTCGTACTTATTGTTGGCTGGAGACTAGTGTAAGAAGTCAGCGATGCGTACCGCGGTGTCCTGATGACATAGCAATATTTAGTAGCATCAATGGGCCTCGGCCTGCTCGAACCAAGTCTGTGGTTGAAAGGTCCAAAAAACCAGTAGCTTGAATGCAGCGGCATTCTACGTATCCACAGCTGGGTCCAAAAAATCATTTTGGATGGTGGGGGTCACCAATGTCGGGTGTCGTGCCAGTGAACAAAGCACAATAGAAGTCCCCTGTGAGCTGAACCAACAGAATTGTTTAATGGAATCTTCACTGTAGTTTAAATAAATACAGTTGGCACGTTATCGCCATCACCTGACCCCGGAAGTCGCACACCTCCCAGTCTTTTGCGCCTCCACAGCCATCGGGAACTCCCAATCCTGAAGGGGCCCGCAACTACAGACGCTGGTTCGATAACCTATTATTTTATTCTTATTTAAATTCTTTTGCCGGTTGCTTGAATTCTGGATACCAGGGGTTTTACTATATTCATAGAGTTCTAAACATGAAGAAATATTTAAATGGTAGAATTTTCCGTTTGCTGACTTACATTAGTTTTTTTTTAAGCTGGTGTCCAAGACATTTACAGTTGGCCAGAAACTCTCAAAAAATTGTTTATAGTTTTATAAAATTTCCTCTTCAAACTAGGAAATCTAGATGTGCATGAAGGATTTTCTTCTGTGTGGCTGTTTTCTTTTTCTCTTGGGCAGCCTCTCAGGAATGAGGATGTCTTACTTCCATTCCAGTTCTGTTAATGGTTGGTATGGTGCTCCTATTTTTGTTAGGCGTCTGCATTTGAGATTCTTCATGCTTTCCCAGATGCTCCTTCTCTATTCAGATAGACAAAGGGATTGCCAGGAATATGAGAGAATAAAGTTTCTTTCAGAAAAACATGCTTTTGAGAATGTTCTTGAAACATTTTCTCTTTTCTCCTAATGATTGCTTGTCAGGCCAGTGCTTGGAGTCGATTTCACATCTCAGGGTCCAGTGTCGATCATGCAGACATGTTTTGAGATTCATGTGTTGTTCATGCATTTGATGTGGCTCACTCATGGCAGTTGGCAGATTTGCCAGAAAAATTGATGTGGGAATATTATCCTGATCTTGGTGGGTACCTCATAATTGCCTTGAGGTATCTGCTGTAATTCACGGCTCCAATGTGAGCAAAAGGATGGAAATCACTGCGCCTCGAGTTAGTGTCAATTTGAAATCTTGTCCTACAAATGTTCTTTTCCTCAGATGTCCAAAGCCTATGCTGAAGTATTGGAGGTACTGGTGAATTTTAAGAGCGTCTCTCTATCCTTGCTGAGAGTTAACAAGTGAGATTTGTAAAGTGATCTGTATGGACCTTGCAATTATTTAATTAATGGAGAAATCAGTTTGAAAATAATATAAATGGTTGGGTGTACTGATTTAAACAATTTATGGTGGCTGTGATCGATATGATTCACAACAAAATAAAGTCTAGTCATCGAGTTTTGCAGGTCTTTTGGCTTAAGGTGTCCATGTTGATCAAGGTGCCCACATAAGCTAGCATAAAGAGCTGAACCAAGCTATATAACGAACCAGCTCATGAGTCTGCAAGAACAGGAAGCCCTGAATACCGGGGTTGCTGCCAATTGTCAAGGATGACGTCATTTTCTGCCCGAGCGTCGCAAAGGCAGTCGGGAGCGAGGGTGTTTTAAAAACAATCATCAATGTTGAGAAAGTCCCATTTGCCTACATTTTCCCCGTATCCCTCTAAACCTCTTTTATCCATCTCCCTGTGTGAATGTCTTTTAAATGATGCAATTGTACCCACTTCTACCATTTTTTCAACTCATTCCACATTACACCCTATTACATGGAAGATGTTGCCCTTTGGGTCCCTTTTAAATCTTTCCCCTCTACTCTTAACCCTCTGCCTTCTAGTTTTAGACCTTCTAACCTTGGAAAATGTCTGTGAGTATTGAACTTATTATCTATGCCCCTCATGATTTTGTATATTATGTAAGGACCACCATTCAACCTCCTGCTCCCCAGAGGGACAATTTCCAAAGTATCCTACCTCTTTATCATTCAAGCCCATCAGTCCAGGTAACATTCTGACATATCTTTTCTGCATCCTTCCATTTTAGTAACATCTTTCCAGTGACCAGAACCTGTGCACAATGCTCCAAGTGTGGACCCACCATCATTGTGTATATTTGTAACTTGAAGTTCCAGTTCCAGTATTCAACGTGCTGACCAATCAAAGCAAACACACAAAATGGCTTCTTGACAGTCATGATTACTTGTGATTCATGGAATTCTGTACCTATTCCCCCCCATCCCCCAAGTCTTTGTCTGCAACACTCTCCAGGGTTCTTTTATCACCACAATAAAACCCCTGGTGTCTGCACCTACAGGGATTGTTAGATGCCGGATAAACAAAGTTTTCTGGTTGGTTGAGACTCACTCTTACAAAGCCTAACTAATACACCTGCATTAAAAATAAACAGTTTAAAAGACAAAAAATACTGCACTTAACTAAGCAAACTTCAATTGTGTGAATATATAAAGCTTGAATCATTTTACTTAAGTTTCAGTCACATTCTTTGAAAACATTTAACCTTCGCTGCATCTGTAGGTTCCTCCCCCTCCACGGAGCTGCCCGAAAGACGAACAATAATGCCATAATTAAACCCCCTCCCCCAATTTTACAGATAAAGACTTACTAATATATTTAATAATTTACTAATAAAGATAAAGACTCTTACAAAGCAGGGATAGAGACATTTTAAGAGAGTCACCCCTAGGTGACACCATTCTATTCAATCACATCTTTTTTCAAACCGCTGCAAAGAGCAAAGCACAGCCAAGACACTCAGCTGGCTGAATATTTGCTCCCATCTTCACCAAAAGTTTACGTGTGACTTCAGAGAACATTTACTTTTACTCTTTTATTTAATTTTTTATGTATCCTTATTATAAAATTTTAATTGCTGGTTGCTTGAGGTATCAGTTGCTTAAGGGGAACATGAGGGGAAATTTCTTTACGCAGAGGGTGGTGGGGATGTGGAATGAGCTTCCGGCAGACATGGTCGAGGCGGGATCATTGGTTACATTTAAGGAAAGACTGGATCGATACATAGATAGGAGGGGTTTAGAGGGGTATGGACAGGGTGCTGGTCAGTGGGACTAGGATGGTGGGGATTTGCTACGGCATGGACTAGTAGGGCCGAACTGGCCTGTTCTGTGCTGTAAGTGGTTATATGGTTATATGGAATCCTGGATATCAGGGGTTTTATTGTATACAGGTCCAGCACAAGTTTAGCCGGCCAAAGCTCAACTCCTCACACTAGTCTGGGTTAAGTTCCATCTGTTTTTTGTTGGTACACTTTTGCAATGCATCTCAAATAACATTTTTCATTGTCCACCATGCTACCAATTTTGATACACTGTTACAATGCCTAACTAGTACAACTGCATTAAAAATATACCATTTAAAAGACAAAAGATAGTGCAAAATGTAATGTAATTTGGAAAAAAATCAATATTGTAGTATTTAATTATGCAAGGTTGACTTTAATCCAATATTTTCCATAACTTACAAATTTTACACTTGAATCTTGGTCACTGACATTGATACATCAATGCACTGCTGCCACGCTAACCATGCTGCCGTCATAATTAACCCGTCCTCCTCCAAGTTTACAGATAAAGTCTGAGTAAAATGCATAATATGAATGAAAATAAAGATTCTTGCTAGGTAGGGATAGGAAGAGTCACCCCAATGGTAGGTAGCATTGGTTGGCTCTTCATCCTGGGTGCTGCCATTTTATTCAAACACAACTTTATTCAAGCATCTGCGGGTGGGGCACAACCGGTGTGTTCTTTGGCTCAATGTTTGTTCCAGTCTTCACCAAGGGATTGTGTGTTGCTTCAGAGAACATTTTATTTTACAATTTAAAACTTTTATTTAAAATTAATTTATTTTAAAATTTATTTATTTGTTTCCTCAATTTTATTTTTGCCTGTTGTTTGGGTTTCCGGTTGAGTAAATTCCGAATGATGGGGATTCTACTGTCCATTGGCATGCAAATCATTAATGTGGATGATAAACAGCGCTGGAGCCAGCACTGATTATTAGTAGTGAACTACTGGCACTATCTTCCAATCTGAATAGCCACTCTTCAATATCGCCCTCTTACTCCTACTACCAAGAAATTCTTTATCCAATGGCTAACTCAATCTGGATCCAGTGATCTAACCTTTTTTTAAAAAATATTTTATTTGAATTTTTTTCTATACTGTTACGAGCCCAAAGGACCCCAAAACCCAGTAGCAATAGACATTCACCAAGACAAGAGTTGATTTTAATTATCTTTAAACATGAAAACAGAATCAAACTTTAACTTATCTCTATTAACTTAACTAACCCAACTTAACCCCCTTCTAATTCTAAGCGCACTTGTATATAATGTGTGTGTAAATTTAAGAAAAGTTCTTAGGTTCACAGTTCAATCTCACTTCTCATTCCTCTAAGTTCACTGGTGGCAGGCAATTCTTATACTGTGCACTGAATTTAACATGCATAAAGTTCACCACGCTTTGGTGCTAGAAAGGTAAATGTTTACTGCTCGGGAAGTTTCCTTGTAGATTTGCAGAGAGAGATTTGTTGTTCCAGGATTTCCACAACTGAGGTACCACCATTAGTCACCTCAATGTCTCACTGATGAAACTTGGCCCATCAGGGTTCTCCAGATGATAACCTCTTTCTTTCAGGCTACCACAGAGTTCCTTTCTGTGCCTTTTATTCCAAGAGAAACATCAGACAGATAGCACTTCCAGCCATCCGCCTCTCTGGAATTTCCGTTTCAGTTCCAACCAGCTTCTCCTGCTTGTTTCAGCTGTGACTCTCTCTCTCTCTCTCTCTCTCTCTCTCTCTCAATGTGTGTATGTATGTAACCTACTCTAATTTATCTCCCAAATACATCTACAAATATTACATCACAATTCATATAATTAATAAACCATTATGCCAAACAATAAATGTTTACATTTAAGAAAATTCATTTATTACATGATGGTTATAACCCCTCCTCTTCTCTCACACCTCCAACCCTTCACCCCAAAGAAAGATATATATTGAGAGATGCGCCTTCATACACATGTGTGTGTGTGTGTGTGTGTGTGTGTGTGTGTGTGTGTGTGTGTGTGTGTGTATCTATATATAGTATATATACATGATATGTAGATACACAGACGAGAAATACACAGATGAGATAGATATGTGTGTTGGCCACTGGAATCACAGTGGACACAATGAAATAACCATGCAAGGTGTTTTTCGAATGAATCAAACAGATTTACTCTTCATAACCCACACAACCTTTTAAAAGCCCAAATCATGTGCCTTATACGCGCTGATGTCATCATACACTGCTGGTTCGATGCCTTCTGGGAGCTGTTGTGCTGCCATAGCCCTGTTACATGGCATCCCCTCCAGAATCGGCAGAAAGGTTTGTCTGTCTGTTGGCTGTTGTAGTGGAGAAGACTTGTCTGTATAAGCTGGATTAAGCCTGTCAATAGTGAAAGACTGTAGCTTCCCTCCATTGTCCAAAGTACAGGTCAACCTAGTTTGTCTGATCATCCTACAAGATCCTTCGTAATGTGTCTACAAAGGTTGACCAAGTGTTCCCCTACAGGTGAAGACATATTCATAATTTTTGAGGTCTTCAGACACAAAGTAAGAATGTTCTCAATGCGAAGATGGTCGTATAGGGAACAACTTTCCTACAGTGTCCCTTAGCCTGATCAACAGTTCCTTAGATCATTGTTAGAGTTAGAATGATAGGAGATGAACTCCCCTGGAATGAAGCTTGGAGGTCCTCCTTTTGAGTTAATAACCAGTAATAATACCCAGGGCAGCTCATCATCCCAGTTCAGATTATCTAGCCAAGCCTTCAAGGCTGATGAGCTTGTTACGAGCCCAGAGGACCCCAAAACCCAGCAGCAATAGACATTCACCAAGACAAATGGTTACTTAAACAAATGTTGCTTTTAATTATCTTTAAACATGAAAACAGAATCACACTTTAACTTATCATTATTGACTTAACTAACCTAACTTGACCCCCTTCTAATTCTAAGCGCACGTGTATGTAATATGTGTGCAAGTTCAGAAAAGTTATTTGGTTCACAGTCCAATCTCACTTCTCATTCCTCCAAGTTCACTGGTTGCAGGCATTTCTTATAAATTTAACATTTATAAAGTTCACCAGACTTTGGTGCTTGAAAGATAAATGGTTACCGCTCAGGAAAGTTCTTGTCGGTTTTCAGAGAGAATTTTGTTGTACACTGGACACCCACAACTGATTCCTTTTCAATCAGCCACTTCAATGTTTTGCCGAAAAAACTTGCCCCATCAGGGTTTTCAGAATCTTTCCACCATTCCATTAGCCTGGGGATAATAGGCATTTGTATTATGAATTGTTGCATGGAGCAAGCGAGGAAGGACCGTCCACACCGAGTCCTCTATCCGAAGTAATATGTGCCAGTAAACCAAAATGAGACAGTAAACCAAATGAGACACCCAGGAACTGATGAACGCCTAAGCACAAGTGTCTACAGTAGCATCTACCTTAGGCATGGCCTCGGGCCATCGCGTAAACCTGTCTATTACTGTAAAAAGATAAGGATATCCTCTTGAAATAGGAAGCGGACTAACAACATCCACGTGGACATGAGCAAAATGATGGGTAAATGCTGGAAAAGACAGCAGTGGTGCCTTGGTATGCCACTGACCTTTTGTTTCATGGCAGGCAATGTAGGACCTCTTCATTTATGTAACATCTTTTTTAAGACCGTGCCACATGAACTTGTTGGAAACCATATGAGCGGTTGATCTAATCGATGGATGTGAGGGACCTTGCACAAAGTCAAATACTCAGCGTTTCTATGATGCTGGAACCACTGGGCATGGATGTCCCATTGATATATCACAGAGGACTAGTTTGCCAATGGATAGTCTGGCATTTCCAGATAATAAATAGAAGAGAGGCTTCATAATATGTGCTTTTCCAGAAGAATCCGACAGTAAAAATTTACCATTCCCAAGAATTTCTGTAGGCTTTTAACTGTAGCCAGTCTTAGGTATTTGGTAATGGCCTCAACTTTGGATTGCAGTGGGGTCACTCCTTCTGAGTAATCCTTTGCCCCAAGAAATTGATCATTTCTTGTCCAAAAATGCATTTATCTGGATTGATGGTCAGTCTAAATTCTTGAAGATGATAAAAAGTGTACGAAGATTTTCCAAATGTCCTTTCTTGGTTGCACTGGCAAGTAGAACGTCGTTGAGGTAAATGAAGACATTGGTCATAACACATTCACTCATTGAAATGATTGAGTAGCATTCTTTAATCCGGATGACATTCATACAAATTCAAACAACCCAAACAGGGTAATTATTGCTGTTTTTGGAATGTCTTCCAGCTCTACCGGTACTTGATGATGGCCACGCACCATAGGAACATAGGAAGTAGGAACAGGAGTTGGCCAAAAATGGCCCATCAGGCCTGCTCCGCCATTCAATAAGATCATGACTGATTTCATTTATGACCTCACTCCACCTACCTGCCTTCTCCTCATATTCTCCAATTCCTCTATCATGCAAAAATTTATCTAACTGAATTTTAAATATGTCTAATGAAGCAGCCTCAACCACTTCCCTGGTTAGAGAATTCCAAACATTCACTACTCTCTGGGAAAAACTATTTTTCCTCATCTCTGTCCTAAATCTACTCCCCCGAATCTTGAGACTGTGTCCTCTCATTTTAGTTTCCCCGGCCAGCTCAAAAAACCTTCCTACATCTATCCTATCCATACCCTTCATAATCCTATATGTTTCTATAAGATCTCCTCTCATTCTTCTGAACTCGAGCGAATACAATCCTAGACGATTTAATCTTTCATCATAAGTCAACCTCTTCATCCCAGGGATCAACCTAGTCAACCTCCTCTGGACCGTCTCCAAAGCCAATATATCCTTCCTCAAATATGGAGACCAGAACTGGACACAGTACTCCAGGTGCAGTCTCACCAGTACCTTATGCAGTTGCAACATTACCTCCCTCCTCCTGAATTCAATTCCTCTAGCGATGAAGGCCAACATTCCATTTGCCTTCTTAATAACCTGCTGCACCTGCAACCTAACTTTTTGCGATTCATGCACAAGCACTCCCAAGTCCCTCTGCACTACAGCATGCTGTAGTTTTTCACCCTTTAAATAATATTCATCTCTTTTATTTTTCTTGCCAAAGTGGATAACCTCAAACTTACTAACATTGTACTCCATCTGCCAGACCTTTGCCCACTCATCCAGCTTAACTATATCCCCCTGCAGACTCTCCACATCCTCATTACAATTTGCTCTTCCACTCAATTTGGTGTCATCCGCAAACTTGGCTACACCACATTTTGTCCCCTCCTCCAAGTCATCAATGTAAATGATGAACAATTGTGGGCCTCGCACCGACTCCTGCAGCACCCCACTTAGCACTCTCTGCCAACCTGAAAAACTCCGACTTATCCCGACTCTCTGCCTCCTGTCAGACAACCAATTTTCGATCCATGCCAATAGACTTCCCCGGACTCCACTTTCCTGTAACTTACTGATAAGTCTCTTGTGCGGCACCTTATCAAACGCTTTCTGGAAATCCAAATACACAGCATCAACCTGTTCCCCTCTATCCACCGCACCCATTATATCCTCAAAGAATCCTAACAAATTTGTCAACCAAGATCTTCCCTTTCTAAAACCATGCTGCGTCTGCCTGATTGAACCCTTACGTTCCAAAAGTTTCACTATTTCATCTTTAATAATGGCTTCAAGCATTTTTCCAACTATAGACGTCAAGCTAATTGGCCAATAATTTCCAGACTTCTGCCTACATCCCTTCTTAAAAAGTGGCGTGACATTTGCTGTCTTCCAGTCTGCCGGGACCTGGCCAGAATCCAAGGAATTTTGATATATGACCGCCAATGCATCAACTATAACTTCTGCCATTTCCGTCAGAACCCTTGGATACATATCATCAGGACCAGGTGATTTGTCTGGCTTTAGTCCCATTAGTTTCTCCATCACTACTTCCTTTGTAACAACTATTTTATCAAGGCCCTCCCCAACATTAGCATCCTTAACTTAACTCCGCACTTGGGCATGCTGGACGTATCTTCCACCGTGAAGATTGACACAAAATATTTGTTCAATGCTCGGCCATTTCCTTTTTGTTTTTGCTACTAGTTTTCCTTTCTCATCCTCCAAGGGTCCTATGTTAACTTTGGCCACCCTCTTCCATTTTATATATTTATAAAACTTTTTGCTTTCTGTTTTTATATTTTGTGCCTATTTACTTTCATAATCCTTTTTCCCATTTCTTATTAACCGCTTTGTAACCCCTTGTTGTCTCTTAAAGTTTTCCCAATCTTCCAGTTTCCCACTGCTCTTTGCAGCTTTGTACACCTGCGCCTTCAATTTTATACTCTCCTTTCTTTGGCTTGGCTTCGCGGACGAAGATTTATGGAGGGAGTAAAAAGTCCACGTCAGCTGCAGGCTCGTTTGTGGCTGACAAGTCCGATGCGGGACAGGCAGACACGATTGCAGCGGTTGCAAGGGAAAATTGGTTGGTTGGGGTTGGGTGTTGGGTTTTTCCTCCTTTGCCTTTTGTCAGTGAGGTGGGCTCTGCGGTCTTCTTCAAAGGAGGTTGCTGCCCGCCAAACTGTGAGGCGCCAAGATGCACGGTTTGAGGCGTTATCAGCCCACTGGCGGCCACAATTTGTTAACCACGGTTGATTTTTCCCTCCATTGCTGCCCTTTTTCCTGACCGGAATATATTTTTGTTGAGCATTACAAAATATTTCTTTGAAAATCTTCCACAGTTCCTCAACTGCTTGATCAATTAGCCTGTGCTCCCAGTCCACTCTGCCCAATTCCTCCCTCATCCTATGGTAGTCACCCCTGTTTAAGCACAATATATTAGTTTTAGATCTAACTGTTTCCCCTTCCATCTGAATGAGAAATTCAATCATACTATGATCACTATTTCCCAGATGGTCTCTGACTATTACATTATTTACTCTACCCATCTCATTGCACAACTCTAGATCCAGGAGAGCATTTTCTCTTGTGGGTTCCTTAACATGCTGCTCAAGAAAGCTATCGCGGATGAATTCTATGAAGTCCTCTTCCAGACTCCCACGACCAACTTGATTTTCCCAATCTATGTGGAAATTAAAGTCCCCCATGACTACTGCCGTATCATTATTACATGCCTCACTTATCTCTATTTATTTCCTGTGCCACTAAACTATTGTTATTTGGTGGGCGATAGATAACACCCACCAATAATTTTTTCCTTTGTTATTCTTTATCTCTACCCAAATGGACTCAACATTATGCTCTTTAGATCTTATTTCATCCCTCACTACTGCCTGGAGCTAATCTTTGATTAAGAGTGCAACTCCACCTCCCTTACCATCCTGTCTATCTCTTTGCACCACCTGATACCCTTGAAAGTTTAATTCCCATTTAGGGTCACCTTGTAGCCATGTTTCCGTGATGGCTACCAAATCATAGGCATGGGTACCGATTTGCGCCTCAAGTTCACTAACCTTATTTCTAATACTGCGAGCATTCAGATAAAGTGCCCTTATGCTCTTTGTCCTTTTAATATCTAGTGACTTCTGTAACCTTTTCTTTTGATTTTTCTGGCCACTATTTTTCTTTGTAATTTTCTTAAGACTATCATTGACCCAAAAACTCACTGCACCATCTGATTTTTTACTTTCTCCTCCCAACATTACTTTTCCTATTTTCTTTTCCTGGCCATTTCTTTATCTTCCCTACCCTTTTCCCTATAACTCAGGTTCCCATACCCCTGCCAAATTAGTTTAAACCTTGCCCCAATGCTGTACCAAACATACTTGCCAAAATGTTGACACCTTTTGGATTTAGGTGCAACCCGTCCCTCTTGTAAAGATCATGCCTTCCCAGAAAGAGATCCCAATGATCCAAGAAGCCAAATCCTTGCCTTATACACCAGCCCCTCAGCCACACATTCATTTTCCTGATCCATACATTCTTTTCATCACTTGCATTTGGAACAAGTAGTAATCCCGAGATTACCACCCTAGCGTTCCTGTCTTTCAGCTTTTGTCCCAGCTCACTGTAGTCCATTTTCATTACCTCCTCCCTTTTCTTGTTGATATCGTTTGTACCCACATGTACCAAGACATCAGGCTGCTCTCCCTCTCCTCTCAGTATATTTTGGACCCGATTTGTGATATCTCGTACCCTTGCACCAGGGCGTGTATACCTATCTGGCTCACAGAACCTCCTGTCTGTACCCCTGACAATGGAATCCCCAATAACTACTGCATTTCTCCTTTTCTTTTTCTTTTGCACCACTCTGCCAGGCTCATTGCCATTGACCTGGTGCCCGTGGCCATCTTCTGTCCCGTCTATTTTGGAGAAGATCTTCGCTCCATGCAAATAAGCCGAGAAATCCTGAACCTGAGGTGTTGGATAATGATCTGGAATGTAATTTCCACATGGTGGCCAACCTCCATTGTGTTTTGGGACCATATGTAATGGGGATTCCCAGAGGCTGTCAGACCTATAAATGATCCCTATTTCCTTCATCTTGGAAAACTTCCTTAGCTAAACTTAGCTTCTCTGGAGGAAAATGATGCACTTTAGCGAGGATAGGGGGTCCTTCGTACAAATGCGGTGAGTAGCACCGTGCTTCACAGTGGAGACAGCAAATTGTAGAGGAGTAATCTCAGGGAAATCTTCCAACAGCTTGGAGAATTCATCCACTTAATGTTTGGAGGCACAGAGCAGGACTATAGGCATCTGCTAGGGGAATGATCTGAAAAGTAGTTCCATCTATTAGCTGACGCCCTTTTAGGTTGACGAGGAATGAATGAGCCCAAAGAAAATCTGCACCAAGCATAGGTCGGGAAACTGCTGCTACAATGAATGGCCAAGTGTAGAGATGATTCTCGAACTTGACATTCATCTTCCTGGAACCAAAGGTTGGATTGTTAGAACTGTTAACAGCTCCTAGTTGCAGTTCCGGGGTAGGATGGCATGCGTCAAAACCAGTGGATGGAATTACACCAACTTCTGAACTCGTGTTGTGACAGATTAAGTTATATTTTATATTATATATAGATATGTTTTAAAGGAGATAAATTGTGACAGGTTTTTTCCAAGTCACTGCAATACATTTTGTTGCTGCTGCTAATGCTATTTTAACAAATTTTGTTTGATATATTGATAATTTCAATTTGGGTCTTGTTCCTTCTATATTCCCCAATAGGAATAAATGTGGAAATACAATGCCTGTCCCTTGTTCTAAAAAGTTCCTTAAATCCACCCAAAAAGGTCTTACCTTGGACCAAGTTGAATGCAAGTAACTACTTATCTCTTCAAACCTAAAACATTGATCTGATAAATCTGATTTCATTCTATTCAATTTTTGTGGCATCAAATATAACTGATATTACAAAATTATATTGAACTAATCTATATCTTACATTAATAGTATTTGTCATACAATCTTGAGGTATCTTCTATTAACACTGGTGAATTTTTATTAATTAGAATCGCCATCCCTCTTGCCTTCGAAGGAAGATATTATTTGGCCCACACATCTTTTTAATTTATCAGATTCCAATTTGGGAAGATGTGTTTCCTGAAAAAAGATGATATCCATTTTTAATTTCTTTAAGTATGCCAAGACCCTCTTCCTCTTCACTGACCAATTTATCCTGTTAAATATTAAAACAAATAAACTTGTGTTTTATCCATACCATTTCTCACACAAATATTGTATAACAATAATATCTTCCCAATTTTCTAAATACTGTCATAACATTTCCTATTAAAAGACATTTCCAACCCATACATTTCCCCCACACACGTTCCTAGCTCTAACGGTGATATTGACAATAATACCCGGAAGCCTGCGATAAAAGCATGCGGGTTATTCTTCTGAAGAAACCCTCCCTTTGGCGCTATCTTTTAAAATCGCTCCTCTCCCGGCACCATCACCCAAGCTGGAGTTCCCACTTTGCTGCTTTCCTTACCACCTTTGTCTTTTCAGATCTTTCCATATAAACCAATTATTTTTTTTTTTCTTTTAACAGTGAAAACAAGACTGCTCAGTACTATTAGTATAAATAAAAAGATGCATCTTTCAGTTAGACCTGTTTTGAAACTACCTTTTCAGTCCTTTCAACTGGTGACTTTAACCTTTTCATAACGTTCTTAAAAATTCTTCCACTTTTCTTTATTCTTGAAAATTTGTCAATAACCTTCTGAAACATCCACCCTCAGCATTGCTGGATAAATCATTGAATAATTTAAAGTTTTTACATTGCAGTTGTATCTTTACCTCATCAAATTCCTTTCTTTGTTTGGCCAAGGCAGGGCTGAAACCCTGGAAAAACGTTACTTTTGCATTGTCCACCACTAATGGACTCATTATTTTTTTGAATATTCATATGCTGCTCCCAAGATCGCATCTCTTTCCTGGTCGTGGTCGCTCTTTGTTGGTTCTTCTGGGTCCAGTAAGCCCTTTCAAATTCCAACTTTGCTTTTAACTTATTTTGTCTCAGCATTTGTGGGATCCATGAAGAAAACTACTGCATCTTTTCCCTCTATTCCTTAGTCAAATAATTCTTATATTGTTACGTCTGCTAAAATTTTCCATATAGTCGATCTTGTCCATTAGTCCTTTCGTTTCTGTGTCCCATATTTTTGCTTTTTCTTCCAGTGCCTTCAGCCTGTCTTGTTTTGTCTAGGTCGGCCTCTGAATGAGTCATCCACTTAAATCTTCCATAACCTCTTTAATTTCCATTAACTTCTCTGATATATCTCTCATCACTGATTCCATACTTGTAAAACGACTGCATAAAGTTTCCAATATGTTCAGGATGGAGCCTATACCTTGGACCGACCGACTCTGACTTGACGTAGGCCTCAGATCTCTTTTGGTCTCTCTTCATGTTGGGCTCCAGGTAAGTCAGCAGCAGCTTTATCTTTGGAGGCATTTTTAAAATGTTCTTACAGTGATTAAATGTACCTTTTAAAGTTTTTAATAATTTCAAACATTTCTTATTCAGTACTTTTTTACAAATTCACCAGGAGGATCAAACTCCTATGTCCTAACCCTACACCATCGTCCCCCTTGATCTGACCTTCTCAATCAGCCTACCATGCGAGATCCTAGATAAGCCTTAAAAACAATGTAAACAAAATCTACTGACTGGCCTTGTCAATCTTCTTTATCACCTCTTCTTCAAAAAAAACTATCAAGTTTGTCAGACATGATTTCCAACATTTTTCACGTCAGGCCTCCACTTGCAGGACTGCTACAAGACCAGATCGAAAACTTATAACTTGCCTTTCAGACAGCAGCCCTAAAAGGCTGCTCTAGCGTCACATTCACGTCGAACAGTGTCTCGTAGCACCCTCCAGATCCGATGGAGGCGGGGCAGCTGATGCTGTTGCGCCACCCGTCATAAATACATGGCAGAGCAATGGCTATCTTCCCTACCCATAATACCCCATATAGCTGGAACCGCTCTGTTTCCTAGAATAGTTTTAGCTCCGTGGTTGATTATGGGTAGGGAAGACAGCCATTGCTCTGCCATGTTTTGAGCTTCAGAGAGAGGCCTAGAAGGCCAAAGCGGCCCGGTGAGGCAGTTACAGCTAGCACCCGCTGCTCCCCGCCGGCCGGCCAGCTGCCCCTGGGTGAGTGGGGAGATAGGTCACGAGCTAACGGCATCATCAGCTGGCCCCTAACCACTGGCTTGCAGCAGCTGTACATTCAGGTCAGGCGGCGGAGCGCAGCGCTCCACCGATTATCCTTCCCCAAGAAGGGTTGGAATCGGCGCCTCGGAACCGTCCACGGCACATTCGGAGTGCTAAGTCTTTAGGTACAAGGGCAAAGAACCTCCTCCTTTACAGACGGGTGTTTTCACTGCTTGAAAGTGCCTTATCACTAATCGTTCATTGCCTAAATGCATATTGATCCTATCTCTCAGAATCCCTCCATTAATTTATGACTAATGTTGAGCTCACCATCCTGTAGTTCTTGGGCTTGTCCTTGAAATTACTTTCACAATCTCCCAGGATGCATATGGCTAGTCCCTAGTGGTTTTCCTGGCATTACATGTTTTAAGACCTCCAGCAACCCTGCAACTTACGATGGGGTTGCATTCTAACACTGACAGCGCTGTATCAGTCCCTGCATGCTTTATGACTGAACTAAAAGAAGTGATTGACCAAGGAGGCTACAAAGAATTCACCTTAGAAGAATGATCTTATTGGAAAAATCAATGATGCATGCCTTTCTTTAACATATTACATAAAAGTAAATAATGATAGTCAGACTATTGTACCATCGTAACTTCGAAAAATCGTGATGGACCTTCGTAAGTTGGGGAGCACCTGTTAGTACCAAGCACCCTAGCCATCGAGTCTTTTTCCGCAGAAAACAAATATTTGTTTCATGCCTCGCCATCTCCTTTGGCTCCATGCGTGGACAATCGTGATAATTTTTTAAGTGGCCATGTTCTCTTCCTAATTATCCTTTTGTTCTTAATATACTTGTAGAATCTCTTATGAATCTCTTTTGCCTTAACTGCCAAAGCTATTTTGTGTTTGGCATCTCTGAAAATATACAGAAATTCTTGAACGTATATTGTACATTTATCAGTTGTGTAACATAAAAAAACAAATTAATGTTTGTGAATGTGATTCTTTTGTTAAAAGCCTCATACTGATCATTTACATAACTAAACCATGTCAAATCTGCTACGTCTGGAAAAACAACCAACTGAAAAACCTCACAAAGATAAGCGTATACAGAGCCGTTGTCATACCCACACTCCTGTTCGGCTCCGAATCATGGGTCCTCTACCGGCACCACCTACGGCTCCTAGAACGCTTCCACCAGCGTTGTCTCCACTCCATCCTCAACATCCATTGGAGCGCTTTCATCCCTAACGTCGAAATACTCGAGATGGCAGAGGTCGACAGCATCGAGTCCACGCTGCTGAAGATCCAGCTGCGCTGGATGGGTCACGTCTCCAGAATGGAGGACCATCGCCTTCCCAAGATCGTGTTATATGGCGAGCTCTCCACTGGCCACCGTGACAGAGGTGCACCAAAGAAAAGGTACAAGGACTGCCTAAAGAAATCTCTTGGTGCCTGCCACATTGACCACCGCCAGTGGGCTGATAACGCCTCAAACCGTGCATCTTGGCGCCTCACAGTTTGGCGGGCAGCAACCTCCTTTGAAGAAGACCGCAGAGCCCACCTCACTGACAAAAGGCAAAGGAGGAAAAACCCAACACCCAACCCCAACCAACCAATTTTCCCCTGCAACCGCTGCAACCGTGTCTGCCTGTCCCGCATCGGACTTGTCAGCCACAAACGAGCCTGCAGCTGACGTGGACTTTTTACCCCCTCCATAAATCTTCGTCCGCGAAGCCAAGCCAAAGAACATAAAAAAACAAATTAATGTTTGTGAATGTGATTCTTTTGTTAAAAGCCTCATACTGATCATTTACATAACTAAACCATGTCAAATCTGCTACGTTTCCAGAATATTGTTTTAGACACTGTTCTTTAACTCGTTTGATAACTGTAAATATGTATATCCATCTGCAAGAGACTACATGTAAAAGTTGAAAAAATGGTGAATTTGTGCATTTGTAGCAAGCACTACAGCAACGAGCAGAAGAATGATACACTTTGTGACTATAGTCAAGACTGCTTTTATTGCTCTCCCTGCCCTTGCATATTTAGGCCCAGCTTCCTGCCACTGGGGCCATTGTCGGAGGAAGTGACATCACCGGCATGCGGGCTGTTGGCCAGGAAGAAAGGCTATTAGCCTGCGCAGGCTTTGTGAGATCACTGTGTTGGTCTGCGATTTTGTGTACTGGGTCGCCTCTCAGGTAACGGGCCTCTACACAAACTCCCCCCAGAACCGGCAATCCAGGCACTGTCCTTATATTTTTGTGGCTGTGTTGTTGGGGGCTGCATGATAACCAGTTGGCTAGTGTCCAGGTGTGCTGCTTTGAGGCGGTCAATAGTAAATATCTCCTCTTTACTGTCAGTGTCCCACACGCATGTGGATCCGTTGTGCCTGGGCACTCAGTAAGGCCCCTTGTACGGTCGCTGCATAGGCGTGCGGTGTGCTCCCCGTCGCACAAAGACGTATCTGTTTGTCTTTAGATCTTTAGGTTGGCTGTGTAGCAAAGGCTGTGCCGGGGTTATAGTACCTAGTTGTTCCCTCATTTTTTCCATTGTCGCCGCTGGTGGTTCTTCTGGGTCCTTGGCAGCAGCCAAGAACTCTGCCTGGATGACTAAGGGCACACCATATACCATTTCTGCTGCTGAGGCGTTGGATGCCCTCTTTTGGTGCTGTGCAGATCTCCAGGAGTTTGTCCAACCAATGTGGTCCCTTGAGCTGAGCTGTCTTCAGGTGTCTATGGAACCGCTCCACCAACCCATTGGCCTGGGAGTGATATCCTGTGGTGTGGTAGTACTGATTTCCCAGAAGGTTAGCGAGTGCTGTCCAGAGCCCTGAGGTGAACTGCACAGCCCTATCCAAAATCATGTGTACTGGAACACCAAACCTTGCCACTCTCGTGTTGATCAAGCCTCTGGTGCAGGCCTCGGTTGATGTCTCTGCCAATGGGACTGCTTCTAGAGATCTCATGAAGCAATCAACCATCGTCAAAAGGTGTCTTGCCCCCCGGGAGACCGGTAGCCTTCCTGCAATGTCTATGTGGACATGGCTGAACATTTGTCGTGCTGGCTTGAAGGTTTGGGGTGGGGGGGTGCCTTGATGTGTGTCAAGGCCTGGCAGAGTATGCAGGCTTGGCCCATTGACTGACCTGCTTTTGGAGGCCACGCCAGACAAACCAGCTGGCTACTATCTTGACGGTGGTCCTGATGACTAGGTGCGCCAGATTATGGACTGCGTCAAAAACCTGCCATCTCCAGGCTCCCGGTATGATGGGACAAGGTTTGCCAGTGGATACATCGTAAAGGAGCGTCTGGGTACCAGGGACTTTGGTGATGTCCTCTAACCTGAGCTCAAAAACCGCCATCCTCTAAGCGGAATCTTGGGGCCTGCCTACTGTGCCTTGGCCAAGGCTGTGTAATATATCCCCTGAGACAGGGTCTGAATGGATTGGATCACCTGCTGTGACAGTCGTCAGCCACCACATTGATTTTCCTGGTGATATGTTCAATGTCCGTGGTGAACTCAGATGCCTCTGCTGCCTGGCCGACCACGGATCCAACACTTTATCAAAGGCGAAGGTTAATGGTTTGTGGTCTGTGAAAACCTTAAATTGCCTCCCCTCCAAAAAGTACCTGAAATGTCGGACAGCAAGGTACAGTGCCAAGAGTTTGTGGTCAAAAGTGTTGCATTTAAGTTCAGGTGGCCAGAGGTGCCTGCTAAAGAAATCCAGGGGCTATGACTACCCTTCAATTAACTGTTCAAGTACACCTCCAACCATTGTGAAGCGTCCACTGTGAGGGCGGTCGGGGCATCTGTCCTGGGGTGTACCAGAAGTGTGGTGTTAGTCAGTGCATCTTTTATCTTCTGGAACGCCTTCGATGCTTCCCTGTCCCAGGTGACTTCTTTTTTTCTTCCCCGCCATTAGTGCAAACAGGGGGCACATGATGCAGGCTGTTGTCGGTAGAAATTGATCATACCGACGAATTCCTGGAGGCTTTTCAACATGTGGGGTTTAGTGAAGCGCCGGATGGCCTCTACCTTTTCAGGCCGGCACGTCACCCGTACTTGTTAATTCTGTGGCCCATGAAGTCTATTGTCTCTAGCCCGAACTGACATTTGGCCAGATTGATTGTTAGGTGAGTGCACAATTGTCTTAGATGGGCCAGGTAATCCTTGCGATTGCAAGGCTACCAGGATGTCTTCCAGGTAAATAAACATTAACCTGAGGTTCCAGCCCACTGAGTCCCATCAATTCTGGAAGGTCTGAGCTGCGCTTTGAGCCTGAAAAGCATTCTTAGGAACTGAAACAGCCCCAAGGGGGTGATGATTGCAGTTTTAGGGATGTCATTGGGGTGGACTGGGATCTGATGATGGCCTTGGATGAGGTTGACCTTTGAGAATACAGGGGCGCAGGTTCGTGGTGAAATCCTGTATATGTAGCACAGGATACCTGTCTGGTGTGATGGCCTCATTGAGGTGGCGATAGTCTCCACATGGCCTCCACCCTCCTGCTGCCTTCAGTACTATGTGCAGGGGGAAGGCCCAGGGACTGTCGGAAAGCCCCAGCTCCTCCGTCTTTTTAAACTCCTCCTTCATAAGGTTTAGTTTCTCAGGAGGAAGGCAGAACGCCCTGGCATGGAGTCAGGGGGCTCCCTGTTAGGATGTGGTACGTACCCGTGATTGGGCTAGGCCGAGGTAAACTGTGGAACCACGATGGAAGGGAACTCAGCCAGGATGCATATTAATTCATTATTACACACCATGATGTAGTTGAGGTGGGGGGGCTGAAAACTTAGCTTCACACAGGGAAAAGGACTGGAAGGTCCTAGCATACAACAACTGCCGGCCTCTGAGGTCCACTACCAGACAGTGGGCCCAGAGGAAATCTGCTCCCAGGAGCAGCTGTGCCACTGCCACCAGTGTTAATGTCCACGTGAAGTGGTTGTTACCAAAGTGGAATGGAATGGTGCAGGTGCTGTAGGTCCTTATACTGCTATTGTTCGCTGCCCTCAGAGCTGGGCCCGGCTTCCCATTCCGGGTGTCGTAGGCTGAGGGTGGGGTGGGTGGTGGGGGTGGGGGGAGGACATTGACCTCGGCACCCGTATTAACCAGGAATCACCGACCCGAGAGGGAGCCCCAGACGTGAAGGAGACTTGTCTCATTGGCCAACTGCTGTAGCTATTAGTGATGGCTGAAATGCACAGGGGGCAACATCGGTGGGTCTCCATATCCCATCGCTGATGATTAAAAAATCTACGAGTTGATGGGAAAATGCACTTCTTTCCATCGATTGTTGAGGCCTTGTTGTTTGCTGCGTGCGGGACCTAGTGACCTGTTCAACCACAGTGCTGCTGTCCCTTTTCGCTTTCCAGAGCGTGTCCACTTAGGCTGCGACTCTCCTGGGATTGGTGAAATCCTTGTCACCAAGCAGCAGTCTGATCATTGGACAGCTGCTCTAGAAAAACCTGCTCGAAGAGCAAGGTTTGCACCCCTCAGCCAAAGCCAGCATATCTCTCATGAGGATGGATGGGGCCCCTATCCCCCAGGCTGTCCATGTGCAGCAATTGGGTGGCGCAATTGTGCAGTGAGAGCCCGAAAGTACAGGTTAAAAGCTCTGAGGGCATTGTACTTGCCCTGTTCTGGAGCCTGCCACAGGAAATCATCAATCCTTGCTACTGTGTCCTAGTCGAATGAACTTGCCATATAGTAGTACTTCATGGCGTCAGCAGAGATCTGTCAGAGCTGGAACTGGGTTTTGGCCTGTTCAAATCTCACCAGTGGCTGCAATGTCCAAAACATTGGCAGCTTCAAGGAAACTGCATGAAGCATTGACTGAACAGTCATTTTCAGGTCCAAATGCCTTTTGGACCAGTCAGATCACTAATGTAGCGAGCACTACAGCAGAAAGTAGAAGAACGATACACACTCGATGTGACTGTAGTCAGGAATGCTTTTATTGCTCTCCCTGCCCTTGCTTCTTGCCACTCAGCCCTGTTTTATCTCTATTGTCAGTGGAAATAACCTTACTGTCATCCTGGCTGCTGATTGGTCGCCGTTCCTGCCAATTTTTGCTGTTTCCCACCGTGTGGGCTGTTGTCAGGGAAGAAGATCATTAGCCCACGTGGGCCTTGTGAGATTACAGTGTTCATCTGCTATTTAGTGCATTGGGTCACCTGTGTAGCAGGCTGTAACATATTCTTGACCCTGGTGTGACAGATTATGTTGTGTTTGTATTGTGTATAGATATGTTTTTGGGAGATAAATTGGGGCAGGTTTTTTAGTGTCGGTCATATATAAACACTTAAAAATAAATTTTATTTAAAATACTGGAGCTCTGCTCATGTTATACTTATCAACCACAGAGCCTTTGCAAATGCTTTGGAGAATGCCCAAGAGACTTCACTAGTGGATTGTTGTTTACAAAAAGGCAACAGATGAAAGAACTTGTCAGAGCCACAGACTGTCTGAACTGGAACTTGCTGTTCGAAGAGGGTCGTGTGGTTTTCCAAGCAGAGAGAGTAAAACAGGCTTTCTGAGAGAGATAGACAGACAAAATTCAGTTCTGGAGTTTTACAGTCAGCAGCAGCAGCTGGGTCTGGAACAGGACAAGCTGGAAAGCTTGTGGAAAACCCCATTTGGAAGACGGGTTGTGAGTGCTTGGTTCAGCCTGGTCAAAGCCCATGCAAGAGGAGAGGACTGGCTGCCTAATGTTTCATTTGAAATAAGTGAAACAGAAAGGAACTCTGTGATGACTTGAAAGAAAGAGGTTATCATCTGGAGAACCCTGTGGGAGAAAGTTTCTTCGGCAAGACACTGAGTGGCTGATTAAAAAGGAATCAGTTGTGGGTGTCCAGCAAGCAACAAAGTGAAAACTGACAAGAACCTTCCTGAGCGGTAACCATTTACTTTATAAATGTTAAATTCTGTGCACAGTATACGTTAGTTAAGTCAATAGTGATAAGTTAAAGTGTGATTCTGTTTTCATGTTTAAAGATAATTAGAAGCAACATTTGTTTAAGTAACAATTTGTCTTGGTGGATATTTATTGCTGCTGGGTTTTGGGGTTCTCTGGGCTCGTAACACTGGTAAAAGCACAATGTTGGAGATACTCAACAGGTCAAACAGTGTACTTTATAGAGCAAAGATATGTCCAGTGTTTACTTCAACCATGGTGTCTGCAGACTTCTGTGTTTTACTTTATTCCTGTCTTGGCTTTGTTTCTACTGTTTAATCTTTCTAACAAAGTAACAATATCAAGTAGTTTTTTTTAAATTTTTTTATTTTTCACACCATGAACCACATTGACCAAGATACATACATTTTCCTTTTCAAATATATAGTGTCATTTTCTCCCCCCCCCCATCTCCTATCCCACCCTCCCTACCTCCCCCCCCCATTCATTTAAAGTACAAAATCTAAGATACATTAAACCAGTCAAACAATGTTGTCATTCAATAAAAATAAACAAGAAATTCCACTGAGTCAATTCTTTTCATTTCCTTCTCCTTTCATTAATTTAGGTGGTAAATGTCCCCAGTAGGTTTTCTCTATTGTGTTTCATGTATGGCTCCCATATTTGTTCAAATATTTCAATATTATTTCTTAAACTATATGTTATTTTTTCTAATGGATTACATTTATTCATTTCTATATACCATTGTTGTATTCTCAAATTATCTTCCAATTTTCAGGTTGACATAATACATTTTTTTGCTATGGCTAGAGCTATCTTAACAAATCTTTTTTGTGCACCATCCAAATCAATTCCAAATTCTTTGTTTTTTATGTTACTTAGGAGGAAGATCTCTGGGTTTTTTGGTATATTGTTTTCTGTAATTTTATTTAATATCTGGTTTAGATCTTCCCAAAATTTTTCTACTTTCTCACATGTCCAGATTGCATGAATTGTTGTTCCCATTTCTTTTTTACATCGAAAACATCTGTCAGATACTGTTGGGTCCCATTTATTTAACTTTTGAGGTGTAATGTATAGCCTGTGTATCCAGTTATATTGTATCATACGTAACCTCGTATTTATTGTATTTCTCATCATTCCAGAGCATAACTTATCCCATGTTTCCTTTTTTATCTTTATATTTAAATCTTGTTCCCATTTTTGTTTAGTTTTACCATTTGTTTCCTCATTCTCCTTTTCTTGCAGTTTAATATACATATTTGTAATAAATCTTTTGATTATCATTGTATCTGTAATCACATATTCAAAGCTACTTCCCTCTGGTATCCTCAGACTACTTCCTAATTTGTCCTTCAAGTAGGATCTCAATTGGTAATATGCCAACACTTTTTATCTTTCATTTGTTCAAAGGATAATAATCTATTTCCTGAAAAACAATTTTCTATTCTTTTGATCCCTTTTTTCTCCCATTCTCTAAAGGAAAAGTTATCTATTGTAAAAGGGAGTAACTGATTTTGCGTCATTATTAGTTTTGGTAATTGCTAATTTGTTTTATTCCTTTCTACATGAATCTTCTTCCAAATATTGAGCAGATGATGTAATACTGGAGAACTCCTACGTTGTACCAATTTTTCACCCCATTTATATATATGTTCAAGTATTTTTCCCCTATTTTATCTAGAACGCTTCCGCCAGCGTTGTCTCCGCTCCATCCTCAACATTCATTGGAGCGCTTTCATCCCTAATGTCGAAGTACTCGAGATGGCAGAGGTCGACAGCATCGAGTCCACGCTGCTGAAGATCCAGCTGCGCTGGGTGCGTCACGTCTCCAGAATGGAGGACCATCGCCTTCCCAAGATCGTGTTATATGGCGAGCATTCCACTGGCCACCATGACAGAGGTGCACCAAAGAAAAGGTACAAGGACTGCCTAAAGATATCTCTTGGTGCCTGCCACATTGACCACCGCCAGTGGGCTGATATCGCCTCAAACCGTGCATCTTGGCGCCTCACAGTTCGGCGGGCAGCAACCTCCTTTGAAGAAGACCGCAGAGCCCACCTCACTGACAAAAGGTAAAGGAGGAAAAACCCAACACCCAACCCTAACCAACCAATTTTCCCCTGCAACCGTGTCTGCCTGTCCCGCATCGGACTTGTCAGCCACAAACGAGCCTGCAGCTGACGTGGACTTTTACCCCCCTCCATAAATCTTCGTCCGCGAAGCCAAGCCAAAGATAAAGAAGAAAGATCTAGTTCTAATCTAGTCCAATCGGCTTTTCTCTTGTTTTGTAAAAATCTGATAGGTATCTTAATTGTGCGGCTGTATAATAATTTTTTAAGTTTGGCAGTTGTAAGCCTCCTTGTTTATACCATTCTGTTAATTTATCTAGTGCTATCCTCGGTTTCCCCCCTTTCCATAAAAATTTCCTTATTATTTTCTTTAACTCCTTGAAGAATTTCTCTGTCGAGTGTATTGGCAATGCCTGAAATAGGTATAATATCCTTGGGAAAATTTTCATTTTAATACAGTTTATCCTTCCTATTAGTGTTAATGGTAAATCTTTCCAATGCTCTAAATCGCCCTGTAATTTTTTCATTAGTGGATAATAATTGAGTTTATATAGATGGCCGAGATTTTTGTTTATTTGTATACCTCGGTATCTTATTGCTTGCATTTGCCATCTGAATGGTGATTCCTTCTTAAATTTTGAGAAATCCACATTATTCATTGGCATTGCTTCACTTTTATTTACGTTAATCTTGTAACCCGACACTTCTCCATATTCCTTCAATTTCTTATATAATTCTTTTATTGATAGTTCTTGTTCTGTTAAGTATACTATAACATCATCCGCAAATAAACTGATTTTATATTCCTTGTCTTTTATTTTTATCCCTTTTATATTATTTTCTGTTCTTATCAATTCTGCTAGTGGTTCTATAGCTTCTTTGGCTTGGCTTCGCGGACGAAGATTTATGGAGGGGGTAAATGTCCACGTCAGCTGCAGCCTCGTTTGTGGCTGACAAGTCCGATGCGGGACAGGCAGACACGGTTGCAGCGGTTGCAGGGGAAAATTGGTTGGTTAGGGTTGGGTGTTGGGTTTTTCCTCCTTTGCCTTTTGTCAGTGAGGTGGGCTCTGCGGTCTTCTTCAAAGGAGGTTGCTGCCCGCCAAACTGTGAGGCGCCAAGATGCACGGTTTGAGGCGATATCAGCCCACTGGCGGTGGTCAATGTGGCAGGCACCAAGAGATTTCTTTAGGCAGTCCTTGTACCTTTTCTTTGGTGCACCTCTGTCATGGTGGCCAGTGGAGAGCTCGCCATATAACACGATCTTGGGAAGGCGATGGTCCTCCATTCTGGAGACGTGACTCACCCAGCGCAGCTGGATCTTCAGCAGTGTGGACTCGATGCTGTCGACCTCTGCCATCTCGAGTACTTAGACGTTAGGGATGAAAGCGCTCCAATGAATGTTGAGGATGGAGCGAAGACAACGCTGGTGGAAGCGTTATAGGAGCCGTAGGTGATGCCGGTAGAGGACCCATGATTCGGAGCCGAACAGGAGTGTGGGTATGACAACGGCTCTGTATACGCTTTGTGAGGTTTTTCAGTTGGTTGTTTTTCCAGACTCTTTTGTGTAGTCTTCCAAAGGCGCTATTTGCCTTGGCGAGTCTGTTGTCTATCTCGTTGTCGATCCTTGTATCTGATGAAATGGTGCAGCCGAGATAGGTAAACTGGTTGACCATTTTGAGTTTTGTGTGCCCGACGGAGATGTGGGGGGGCTGGTAGTCATGGTGGGGAGCTGGCTGATGGAGGACCTCAGTTTTCTTCAGGCCGACTTCCAGGCCAAACATTTTGGCAGTTTCCGCAAAACAGGACGTCAAGCGCTGAAGAGCTGGCTCTGAATGGGCAACTAAAGCGGCATCGTCTGCAAAGAGTAGTTCACGGACAAGTTTCTCTTGTGTCTTGGTGTGAGCTTGCAGGCGCCTCAGATTGAAGAGACTGCCATCCGTGCGGTACCGGATGTAAACAGCGTCTTCATTGTTGAGGTCTTTCATGGTTTGGTTCAGCATCATGCTGAAGAATATTGAAAAGAGGGTTGGTGCGAGAACACAGCCTTGCTTCACGCCTTTGTTAATGGAGAAGGGTTCAGAGAGCTCATTGCTGTATCTGACCCGACCTTGTTGGTTTTCGTGCAGTTGGATAACCATGTTGAGGAACTTTGGGGGGCTTCCAATGCGCTCTAGTATTTGCCAAAGCCCTTTCCTGCTCACGGTGTCGAAGGCTTTGGTGAGGTCAACAAAGGTGATGTAGAGTCCTTTGTTTTGTTCTCTGCACTTTTCTTGGAGCTGTCTGAGGGCAAAGACCATGTCAGTAGTTCCTCTGTTTGCCCGAAAGCCGCACTGTGATTCTGGGAGAATATTCTATAGCTAACGCGAACAATAAGGGTGATAGTGGGCATCCCTGCCTTGTTGATCTGCTTAAGTTAAATTGCTTTGATATATATCCATTTACTGTCACTTTCGCCAATGGCCCCTTATATAATGCTTTAATCCAATTAATATACTTCTCTGGAAAACTGAATTTTTGCAATACTTTGAATAAATAATTCCATTCTACTCTGTCAAAGGCCTTCTCTGCGTCTAAAGCAACTGCTACTGTTGACGCTTTACTCCCTTCTACTGCATGAATTAAGTTAATAAATTTACAAATATTGTCTTATGCGTCTTTTTTTAATAAATCCAGTTTGGTCTCGATTTACCATTTTAGGTACATAATCTGCTAATCTGTTTGCTAATAGTTTAGCTATTATCTTATAATCTGTGTTAAGTAATGATATTGGTCTATATGACGCTGGTGCGAGTGGATCTTTCCCTTGCTTTCCCTTACTGTAATTATTGCTGTTTTACATGAATCTGGTAAGCTTTGTGTTTTATCAATCTGGTTGATTACTTCCAGGAGGGGAGGAATTAACCAACCAATTTTCCCCTGCAACCGCTGCAACCGTGTCTGCCTGTCCCGCATCGGACTTGTCAGCCACAAACGAGCCTGCAGCTGACGTGGACTTTTTACCCCCTCCATAAATCTTCGTCCGTGAAGCCAAGCCAAAGAAAGAAATGTTTTATAGAATTCTATTGGGAATCCATCCTCTCTTGGTTTTTTATTATTTGGTAGTATTTTTTATTATCTTATTATCTCTTGTATTTCTACTATTTCAAATGGTTCTGCTAATTTATTTTGTTCCTCTATTTGTAATTTTGGTAGTTCAATTTTAGTTAAAAATTCATCTGTTTTGCCTTCTTTCCCTTCGTTTTCAGTTTGGTATAATTGTTCATAGAATTCTCTAAAGTTTTCATTGATCTCCATTGGATTATATGTGATTTGTTTGTCTTTTTTCCTTGATGCCAATACTATTTTCTTAGCTTGTTCTGTCTTAAGCTGCCATGCTAGAATTTTGTGCGTTTTTTCCCCTAGTTCATAATATTTCTGTTTTGTCTTCATCATGTTCTTCTCCACCTTATATGTTTGTAGTGTTTCATATTTTATTTTTTTATCTGCCAATTCTCTTCTTTTAGTTGTATCTTCCTTCATTGCTAATTCTTTTTCTATATTTACTATTTCCCTTTCCAACTGCTCCGTTTCCTGATTATAGTCCTTCTTCATCTTGGTTACATAACTTATTATTTGCCCTCTAATGAACGCTTTCATTGCATCCCATAGTATAAACTTATCTTTCACTGATTCCGTATTTATTTCAAAGTACATTTTAATTTGTCTTTCAATGAATTCTCTAAAATCCTGCCTTTTAAGTAGCATGGAGTTTAATCTCCAGCTATACATTCTTGGAGGGATGTCCTCTAACTCTATTGTCAATATCAAGGGTGAATGGTCCGATAATATTCTAGCTTTATATTCTGTTTTTCTTACTCTATCTTGCATACGACGAGCTGATAACAGAAATAGGTGTATTCTTGAGTATGTTTTATGTCTACCCGAATAATATGAATATTCCTTTTCCTTTGGGTGTTGTTTCCTCCATATATCCAAAAGTTGCATTTCTTGCATCGACTTAATTATAAATTTGGTTACTTTGTTCTTTCTGTTAATTTTTTTCCCAGTTTTATCCATATTTGAATCCAAATTAAGGTTGAAATCCCCTCCTATTAATATGTTCCCTTGCGTATCTGCTATCTTCAAAAAAATATCTTGCATAAACTTTTGATCTCCTTCGTTAGGTGAATATACATTGAGTAGATTCCAAAACTCCGAATATATCTGACATTTTATAATTAGATATCTCCCTGCTGGATCTATTATTTCCTCTTCTATTTTAATTGGTACATTTTTACTGATTAATATAGCTACTCCTCTTGCTTTTGAATTATACGAAGCTTCTGTTACATGTCATACCCAATCTCTCTTTAATTTCTTGTGCTTCAATTCAGTTAAATGTGTTTCTTGCACAAATGCTATATCAATTTTTTCTTTTTACAGTAAATTTAGCAGTTTCTTCCTTTTAATTTGGTTATGTATTCCGTTAATATTTAAAGTCATATAGTTCAACGTAGCCATTTCATACTTTGTTTATCTTCCCTTTCCGTTTCTCCATCATCACCTTTCCCTCTTATCCATTTCTGCTTTCTTGTTTTGAACACTTTATAAGACAAAATTTCTAAAACATCAAACATTTTCCTTGTTCTCCTATTTAAAACTTCTTTAACCCCATTCTCCCCTCCCCCTCCTGAGTTGCCCTTTATCCCTTGTCGGGCAACCACGTCTCCCCTCTCCATTTGGATTTGCGAATTCGCTCGCAAACGTCAACTGATTTTGCAGTGACCGTAACTCCTCCCCACCCAGCCCCCCCCGGAAAAGATTTCAATTTTCATATATAACAAAGGTCACTCTTTTAATTCCCTCCTTATTCCCTCTATTCCCTTTCATTCCCTTATTAATTCTTATCTATACTCTATATATTTTCCTCTAAATACGGATACATTCATGTATACACATATATACATACACATCTATCTATATATATATAGATATATATACACATACATATAGTTCGTGGTCATTTTTACTCTCATTACGTCTTCATCTCTGCTTGTTTTGTAGTTGTTCTGCAAAATTTCGTGCTTCCTCTGGATCCGAGAATAGTCTGTTTTGTTCCCCCGGAAAAACTATTTTAAGTACCGCTGGGTACTTTAACATAAATTTATATCCTTTTTTCCATAAGATCGTTTTTGCAGTATTGAACTCCTTCCTCTTCTTCAGGAGTTCAAAACTTATGTCTGGATAGAAAAAAATTTTTTGACCTTTGTATTCCAGTGGCTTTTTGTCTTCTCTTATTTTCTTCATTGCTTTCTCCAATATATTTTCTCTTGTTGTATATCTTAAGAATTTTACTAAAATGGATCTTGGTTTTTGCTGCGGTTGTGGTTTCAGGGCTAATGTTCTATGTGCCCTCTCTATTTCCATTTCTTCCTGTAATTCTGGTCTTCCTAGGACCCTGGGGATCCAATCTTTTATAAATTCTCTCATATTCTTGCCTTCTTCATCTTCCTTAAGGCCCACTATCTTATTATTTCTTCTATTATAGTTTTCCATTATATCTATCTTCTGAGCTAACAGCTCATGTGCCTCTAACTTTTTTTATTAGATTCTTCTAATTTCTCTTTTAAGTCCTCTACTTCCATTTCTACAATTATTTCTCGTTCTTCCACATTATCCACTCTTTTTCCTATCTCTGATATGACCATTTCTATTTTATTCATTTTTTCTTCTGCACTCTTAATTCTTCTTTTTATCTCATTAAATTCTTGTAATTGCCATTCTTTCACTGATTCCATATATTCTTTAAAAAAAGATATAACCATTGTCTTGCCTTTCTCTTCTTCTTCCATTTCTTTCAGTTCTTCTTCTTCTTCCTTTGGTTGACCATCTGTTGTTTCCTTGTTTTCTTTTTACCCTCTTCTTTCTTGTTGTCGTTATTGTCTCTGTTCTGCACCTGTTGCTGTGTTGCAGGTGTCTCTCTCGGCTGTGGAGATCGACTCCGCAGCTGTTCCCCCCTCCTGTCAGTGTGTTTTTACTCGGCTCCTCGAGCCATTTTTGTAGTCCCGAGCTCGGGACTTCCACTGACCTGAGGGAGTGGGCTTCTCTCTCCGCGGCGGGCCTCCTCGGACAGGTAAGGCCTTCACCTTCTTCTTCCGACGTTCTTTCTTCTTCTCTTCTTCCCGTTGTTTTCGACTTTTCTCTCTTCGCTGCCATTTTCTTCTCATCTTTATTTTTACTTTGTTTTAATTTTTACTCTTGTACCTCAGTCCTTGAATATGGAATAATCTGCTGAATCAAAGCAGCTGCCAAGGATATCCCTCAGACCAGCAATGTGAACCTCTTAACGTTGAGTCCTCAACTTCTGCTTGTAAGCAGAAGGAAGAAGTACAGGCTTGTACCTTTGTGTTTTGTGCGTTTTTTTTTAACTTGTCCGGAGAGGGCTGGAATTCCCTGACCGGCCACTACTCCATCACGTGACTCTTTCACAGGATCAAGTAGTTGTGTAATAAAAACTTAAATTGCTGCAAATACAAAACATGGACAACTTTTAGGAACAAAACTAACTGCCAATTCTATATCTGATTATTTAGTCTTGAACTCTCCCTACCAACAAGGTTAAATTGACTGTTCAGTAGTGGACTGTAAACAATTACTTGAAGGGAAATTAATTTCAGAGTTCAGATTTATAGTGAAAGTACATGCACGGCATCTTGCACAAGCCTGAGATTCTTTTTCCTGCAGGCCAGGCAGAATTTCTACTTAAATGTAGTGCAAAAACCTGTACTTAGTAAAAGTTACATATACAAAAGAGAGAAATTTAAACAAAAGTAGTGCAAACAAACTGCAATGCAGAAAATAAATATGTAATAATAAATAATGTGCAAAGAGTCTTTAAATGAGTCTCCGATTTGGTTTGTTGTTTAGGAATCTGTTGGTGGGGGGTAGCAACTGTTCCCGATTTTGAAGGTACAGAGTCTTGTGGCACTTGTAAATATTTCCTAATGGCAGAGCGCGTACTGGGTGGTGTGGATCCTTGATGATTGCTGCTGCTCTCCACCTACTATTTTCCATGTAGATTTTCTTGATGGTGGAAGACTTTGGCCTGCGATGTACTGGGCTATGTCCACTATGTTTTTTCAGGGCTCTCCAGTCGGAGGTATTGGTGCCCCCATATGTGTCAGCGCAGATTTTATTACACATGTGTAGAAGTTTCCCAAAATTTTCGAGGTCATACCAGATATCTGCAAACTCCTGAGGAAGAAATGGCACTAGATTCCTTTTTTCATGATGAAATTTGTGTGTTGGGTCCAGGAAAGGTCACCAAGATGGTGACTCTTAGGAATTTAAATTTGCTCACCCTCTCTCCCTCTGATTCCCTCAATGATCACTCTGCCATGCTCTTCTGGTTTTCCCCTCCTAAACTTCACAATAATCTCCATAGTTTTGGGGACATTGAGTGTGAGATTGTTGCTCGTACATCATTCAGTCATGTTTTCAATCTCCCTCCTGTGTGCTGACTCATCACCCACTTTTATACTGTGGCATCTGCAAATTAGTAGATGGTGTTATTATCACACCAAGCCATACATCATAGTTGTATAGCGAGGGCTAAGAACACACCCCGTTGGTGCTTCGCTGTTGGAGATTGTGGACGAAATGTTTTTGCCAATCCTCACTGATTGTGGACTGGAGGTAAGAAAATTTGGAGATGGGGAAATCAGGGAGACGTTTAAGGAGTATTCAGAGTCGACTCTCTCAAACTTGGGTATCGTTTTATGTTGGGGAGCATAGAAGAATAGGCAAGATTGGGAAACTTATGATAGACATTAAAACCCCATTTCCACTGGCATCCAGTCCCAGGAATTAACTGGAAATTTACTAGGACAGGGTCCAGTGGAAAAGGAACATTTTCCGAAAGCTGGCGTCAAATGACCTCATTTCACACTGGGGATTCATACCCCTCTTCATATCCCCAGCTTTCGCTGATGTCAGGGTGCTGATAAAACCAGTGGAAGAGGGACAGCAGAACGTCACCCGTTTCCATTTGGATGGAGAACACACTGATCCCCAGGGATGAGCGTATTCAGTGGAAAAGCAATTAGTGTCCCAGTTAAGGGTGACCCAGTGGAAACGGCTCAAATTCTGACTATCCCTGGACATGGCACAGCCAATTAACTGGGATGCCAGTGGAAAAGGGGTTTAAGATTCTGTGTTGTCCAAGGAAACATTGAAAGTAAACATTAAGGCAGAAAAGTGCTGAAAAGATTTGGATGACAAAAAGAGAGGAAAATCCTGAAATGTCATGCCTCTATGTAAATTAAAAGATGGTAACAAGGAAGGACTAGATCTTTTTGTAGACCTGAAAGATAAATCTTAATATCCTTAGAGGCAGAAGATGCAAATGTAGATCTAAATGAATGGTTGACTCTTTTATCCCCTCTGAAAGGAAACCGTATAGAAAATTGCAATTAGAGGAGGAGCATTACTAATTAAAAAAAAAAGACTGATCTATAGATTGACATATATAAAAAAATAGAGATATAGAAGCATAAGAGGACGCTGATTGTATTTGTGTGGATGAGAAGTGGGATCTTGGTAAAGGTGTTCCATGAGAAAGCTTTGAATTTTGAAACGCATGCCCTCACTGAGAGCTAAATACTTCTTGGTGAGGATTGATGTGTAGTCTGAATTGCTATCTTCTGTGATAATGTACATTTCTATAATTTTTGTTCAAACACTTTAATATAATGTTGAGCTGCTTTTATATAATGCAAATTGAATGACAAAATAGCAACATTTGGTAACTAAATGTTCTACAATTTAAAAAAACCATTTTTTAAACCCAGTCCTAAAGAATAAAGATGTGGATTTGTGTGGTAAAGGAGTAATATTGAAATACTATTGTTTAATATATTCTAATGTTTAAAGTGTTCAGTTTTTGGATAGGTGAAAATTAAGAATAAACTACAGGTGTTAAAAATGTGAAATTAAAAATCCAAAATGCTGGAAATGCTCTAGAAATGCTGGTCACACCATATTTGTGGGAATAGAAATAAAGCTATCATTTCAGGTCGAAGACCCTTTGACAGAACTGAAATGTTAGCTCTCTTTCCCTTCCTCCAGGCCTGTGGAATATTTCCATCACTTTCTCTTTGTAAATTAGGGTTTGTATTGCAGGAAAGCTGTGGTCCACAGCCATGATCCAACACCATTTTGTCTGACAGAATTGTGGGCCCATTTGAATTTTATTAATTGTACCCTGATGAAGTGTCATTTGATGTGTTACAAATAAACTTGGATTTTTATAATGTTAAAGGTGTATTATAATGCACAACAGAATATAAGAGGTGAAAAGCAATGGTTCATACATAATATATAGAGAGAGATTTCAAATGCTTCCTGTGATTGTTAAGAGAGAAGATGACATCTTAAAACATAACCATTCTGGAATTGTAATCTTCTTTCCCAGTTTTGAAAGCCATCCCTGGGAGAAGCATGCATAAGTGGCAATAACCAAACCATATTAAAAGGTCTCTGGTCCAGATATCCTTGAAAATATACTCCAGAAGACAGAGGAACCCCACTGTAGAAGTCAGGAAATGATTTTGTGAATATTCCTTGCAGAATAGACCACGGTATACTTTATTACATGCCTGCCATTTGCGTCTTAAGAAAAGTTGCTGGGATTGAATGGAAAAAAAGACAGTGCAATTTGGAGTCTATCAGTTTTAATTGGAGCAGGGAGATTGGCTTTTCCTTTTGTCTTATCGTACATGGAATTTACCTTTCCATGACACTTGATGCTATCACTTGTTATTTTGAGGTTAATTTATTTATTTTGTCTCATTTTAGAATAAAGAAAAAGTTACAGCCTACAATAGAACACCTAAAATAGACCGCAGCGAGTTGGAAAAAGAAGTGAAAGAGAAAACTTCTATGAAACGTAAACTTCCTTTCACTGTCAGTCCATCGAGGAGTGAGCAAAGAGAATCCGACACAGGTAAATCAGATATGTTGTGTAGACATGTAACAATTAAACTTGTGCATCATTATCTTTATTTACAGTAGAAAAAAGTAAGATGCTTGTACAGTAAATCAGAAGATGCTTTTAAAGAATAATATGGTATACAAACAATGAAAGAAGAATTTAATCTGTTAAATAATTTCTCTTTACATCTTTTCTATGATTTAAAAAAAATCAGGAGTTCCTTTTAAGATCCACCATTTAGCTTTATTACCTTCTCTGCAGATCAAGTGTATGAAGCCAAGCATTAGAAAGAATGCTGCAGTTTTTTCTGATGGTTTAAATGATTTACCCACCAAAAAAAAATTCCAAATTCTTAACAATATAGCAAGTAAATTCCTTGCGAAAAGGAGAGATTGCAATTGAAAGCAGTTTGTAGAAAGATGAAATTGCCAATACATTTTATTGTGGTTTTGGTACATTGCAGCAGCAAATTATACTTGCATGCAACATTTACAATTCTATGCAGCTAAATTTCAAGTTTATTTTTATTGTTACATGTTGAGGTACAGTGAAAAGGTTTCCAGATCTGTGTGTCCTCTATAAAACTCTAAAGCTCTTATAAAACTAGTGAGACCACACTTACGGTATTGTGTTCAATTTTGGATGTGGAAGCTTTGGAGAGGGTGCAGAGAGGTTTACTAGGATGCTGCCTGGATTGGAGATTGTATCTCATGAAGAAAGATTAAAACAAGCAACGGAGGATGAGAAGAGACACAAAAGAGGTGTATAAGATTATGAGCGGTATAGATTGTGAAGACCATCGCCTTCCCAAGATCGTGTTATATGGCGAGCTCTCCACTGGCCACCATGACAGAGGTGCACCAAAGAAAAGGTACAAGGACTGCCTAAAGAAATCTCTTGGTGCCTGCCACATTGACCACCGCCAGTGGGCTGATATCGCCTCAAACCGTGCATCTTGGCGCCCCACAGTTCAGCGGGCAGCAACCTCCTTTGAAGAAGACCGCAGAGCCCACATCACTGTCAAAAGACAAAGGAGGAAAAACCCAACCCCAACCAACCAATTTTCCCTTGCAGCCGCTGCAACCGTGTCTGCCTGTCCCGCATCGGACTTGTCAGCCACAAACGAGCCTGCAGCTGACGTGGACCTTTACCCCCTCCATAAATCTTCGTCCGCGAAGCCAAGCCAAAGACAGCCAGCACCTTTTCTGAAGGTTGCAATGGCCAATACCAAGAATATCTGTTTGAGATGGATGGAGGAAAGTGTAGGGAAGTCACCAGAAGTAGTTTTTTTTAAAACACAGAGGAGTCATGCATGAAATGCACGGCCAGATGTGATGATAGAGGCTGATACAATGGGAACATTTAAAAGACTCTTAGGCACTTGCATACAAGATAAATGGAGGGTTAGAGACTGTGAAGGAATGAAGGGTTAGGTTTATATAGGCAGCACAACATTGTGGGCCAAAGGGCCTGTACGTGCTGAACTGTTCTAGAGTAATGGCAGTATTGTTTTATGAGTGGGAGGTTCATTCAGTAGTCGGACGGAAGAGTGAAAGAAACAATGTTTGAGTCTGACGTGTGACTTCAAATTCTTGAATTTTCTTCCTGATTGGAAGAGAGAGAAGAGAGTGTGGCTGGGATGGTTCAAGTATTTTAGCATGTTAGACCATGAGTTGATAAGATATAGGAGCAGTAGTAGGCCATTCGGCCCATTGAGTCTGCTCAGCCGTTCAATCATGAGCTGATCCATTCTCCCACTCGGCCCCACTTCACTGCCTTTTCCCCTTAACCTTTGATACCCCATCTATTCAGATACCTATAATTCTCTGCCTTAAATACACCCAATGACCTGGCTTCCACAGCCACCTCTGGTAGCAAATTCCAGAGGTTCACCATCTCTGGCAACTCTTGTCCTTGACCCTCCTGTCATGGGAAACAACATTGTCACATCTATTCTGTCCAGGATTTCCAACCTTCAAAATGCTTTTAGGAAGTCCCTCCCTCAATCTTCTGAACTCAAAGGAATACAGCCCAAGAGCCTTCAAATGTTGCTTTTATACTAATCTCTTCATTCCAGAGATCATTCTTGTGAATTTTCTCTGAATCCTCTCCAATGCCAGCACATCCTTTCTTAAATAAGGAGCCTAAAGCTGTACCCCCTGCTTCAAGTGAGGCCTTACTAGTGCCTTATAAAGTCTTAAAATCACATCCCTGCTCTTGTGTATCCTATTCTTCTAGATATGAATTCCAATATAGCAATTGCCTTCTTCACCACCGACTCAACCAAAAGTCCTTCAGCACTTTTGAATTTTTTTTCCCATCCAAATAATAATGTGCTCTTTTATTCCTTCTAACAAAGTGCATGATCATGCACTTTCCAACATTGTATTTCATCTGCCAATTCTTTGCCCCTTCTCCTCATCTAAGTCTCTGCAGTCTTTCCATTTCTTCATCACGACCTTTGTATCATCTCCAAATTTAGCCACAAATCCATTTATTCCGGAATCCAAATCATTAACATACAACACAAAAATAAGTGGCCCCAACACTGAACCCTGCAGAACACCCTGGTGACTGATAGCCAACCAGAATAGGATCCCTTTATTCTCATTTTCTGTTTGCTGCTTACCAGTCAATGTTTTACCCATGCTAGTATCTTTCCTGCAGTCTCATGTGTGGCACTTTGTGAAAGGCCTTTTGTAAGTTCTTTGTCTAACCTGCTTATGGTTTCCCCAAAAAATTGCAGTTAGGTTTGTCATGGAAGATTTTCCCTTAAGGAAACTGTTGACTTTGGCTACCTGGACATGCACCTCCAGGTACTCCATAACCGCATCCTCGACTATCAATTCCAATAACTTCCCACCCACCATTGTTAGACTAATAGGTCTATAGTTGCCTTTCTACTCCCTTTTTGAATAATGGAGTGACCTTTGCAATTTTCCAGTCCTCCAGAGCCATGCCATAATCTGTTTACTCGTGGAAGATCATTACTAATGCCTCTACAATCTCCATAGAATGCACCCTCGGGGTTTTGAAAGAAGTAGCTATCTGGTCTCTGAGACTTATCTACCCTTAGATTTTTCAGTTTCCCAAGCACCTTCTCTCTGGGATCATGACTTGCACTCACCTCTCTTCCTTGACAGCCTTGAAAGTCACTGATATGTTCCACAGTGAAGATTGATGCAAAATACTCATTGGCTGCTTTACTGAGGCATTGGAGGGTGTAGATGGAGTTAATGAGGGGAGGAAGAGAGGTTTGTTTGATGGTCTGAATTGTGTTCACAATTTTTTGAAAACTTTGAAATTTCATGCAGCACTCTCAATGTTTGATCTGTAGAAGTTGTTGTTGGATAGGTAGAAGGTAGAGGCACAGGTACACCGACCAACTTGGTTGCATGTCCAATATATAAATGTGCTAGAGAAACTCAGCAGGCCATGTAGCATCCATGAAAAGTGAACAGTAAGTTCCGTTTCTTGAGGAAGGGCTCAGGCCTGAAACGACGGTTATATATCTTTACCTCCAATGTGCGCTGCAAGACCAGCTGAGTTCCTCCAGCATTTTTGTGTTTTGAACAGTGTTTCTGGCCTGGGCACTTCATCAAAGTATCAGCAAATATTGGCAAGTGCCTGAATAAAAAGGTGGAAGGAAGGGGGAGAGAAAGAGAAAGAGAGGAAGGGGCAGGGAGAGGAGCACAGGCTTTTACATTCATGTTGGCAGAGGAACTGGGCAGGGAAATAAAATACCTTTCTCTGTCCTATTTCCATGCTAACAAGTCTGCCATGTCCTCATGAACTGCCAAACTGAGACCACCTGCAAACTGGAGGAACAACAGATGGCATTAACCAACATTTCTGATTTCCATTTGGAACTCCCACTCTTTCTTTCCCTCTCTCTGTCTCCTTTCCTCCCAGTCTGCATTCACACAGCTACCACCTTCTTCCAATCAGTTCTCAGCTTTTCTATCTTGCCCTCCTGTCCATGTCCATCTAAGGTCTCTTAGATGTTGGCCTCTTCTCATGCCCATGCCCCTACTTTTTATTCAGCAACTTGCCTGTTTTTTTGCTCATACCTGATGAAGGGTTCAGATCCAAAAAGTTGGTTATTTTTCTTTGCCTCCAATGGACACTACAGGATCTGTTGAGTTTCTCCAGCACTTTTCTTTGCCACTGGATTGATAGTGGCCTTCTTAGAGTAGGGAGGAATGTCATCTTGTCGCAGGGAGAAGTTAAATGCATCTGTGAATATCCCTGCCAGTTGGTCAAAGCAAGTTTTTGGGACACATCTGGGGTCTCCATTCTCGCTGGTCTCATTCTGTGGGTTCACACTCAGTGAAACCATTGTGTCATCTGCCGTGATGACATTGGATGCATGTACCTGTGATGTTTAACTGCCCTTCCTGTTTGAAGTGAGCATGGAGTGTGTTAGGTTTGTTGAGAAAAAATGCACCGCTACATACTGTTCTGCCTGGCTTTGGTGTGTAGCACATGATGCATGGCCTTGTCATGGTTGATGATTATCCATGAGGTTAACTTGGGGCTTGATGTTGGTTTGGTACTGCCTTTTGGTATCTGACTTGAATGCCTCAGAGGAGAAAGCAGACCTCCCATTCAGCCATGGTATCTGGTTGGCCAACACGGAGTGTCCTCTATGGCATGCATTTCTCCACACACTTTGTGAAGGCAGTGGTACATTCCTTGAGGCTGGTTGCTGAGTCCTTGAATATGGAATAATCTGCTGAATCAAAGCAGCTGCCAAGGATATACCTCAGACCAGCAATGTGAACCTCTTAACATTGGGTCCTCAACTTCTGCTTGTAAGCAGAAGGAAGAAGTACAGCCTTGGTGGTCTGACAAAAAAATACAATAGCCTGCATCTATGCAATACATTGAATTTTTTTTAAAATCTAATACTCAGCAGAGTGTATTTTTAAAAAAAAACAAATTTATTTTGAATAAAAACAGAAAATCCTGGAAGTACTTGTAGGCACTTACTTCCCCCAGCCAAATGCCCCGATACTGGGCGTCTCTCAGCTGGCTGCTCCTCAGCTGAGTCCCCCTCCCACCGGCGTTAACCTTTTCTTTTACTTGCGCACGCACCTCTTCTTAGTTCTGAGAGCCATTTTTGAAGTCCGCCGGTTGGGAGGGGCTCCTCTCCACGGTTTCTCTATGCTCCAATATGCAGGTAAGGGCTTCTTCTTTCTTCTCCAGTAATTTTCCTTCTTCCCTTTTCTCTGTTATTTTTACTTTCTCTCTTTTGGGTGCCATCCTCTGTCTCTTCTCTAACTTTATCTTTTTCTTCCTGTATTTTATGTTTATTGAGCTCTTTTTTAAAAAAAATTCTTTTCTCTAGAGAGGGCTGGTTCCACTCGACCAGCCACTACTCCATCACATGACTCCCTCGTGATAAGTTAAAGTTTGATCCTCTTTTCATGTTTAAAGATAATTAAAAGCAACATTTGTTTAAGTGACCATTTGTCTTGGTGAACATCTATTGCTGCTGGGTTTTGGGGGTCCTCTGGGCTTGTAACAGTACATTCTTCCTGTGTCTGCGTGGGTTTTCCCTAGGGGCTCTGGTTTCCTCCTGTCATTTACTTCGTATCGGGGGTGGGGGGGGTATGTTAATTGGATGGCCTGGGCCGAAATGCCCCATTATTATACTGTGTGTCTAAATTTAAATTTACTCAGCAAATTCGGCTATATTTGTGGAAAAGAACTAGGTCTTGATTATATAAGTTGAAGGCACTTATTCAAAACTGAGAGCGCAATACGTTGTTTTTAAATTGAGGGAAATGCCACTTTCTCCTCTCCGGAGAGATTGGGGGGTGGGGGGTAGAGGAGCTGCTTTAATATTCTGCTCCCACCTTTCTTTCTGTGACCTCCTGCACTGTTACACTGATAGCTGATGCAGCTCGAGGAATGTCTTCGATTTGGGCACACGTTCAAGACTTCAGGGCATGCTGTTGAATTCTTCAATTTTAGGAAGTTAAAAGTCTCTAGTGCAGTGGATGGTAGAAAAGATGATTTAAAGTGAGACACTCACCAGATTCTCGGTTCAATCAGCTGCTAGCTTCTGTCTTAACCAGTTTAATTTTTTTAATCAAATTGTTATCATGGAGCCATCAGCAAAACGAAGAAAATATTAAGTTAAAAGTCTCTAGTGCAAGGGATGGTACGAAGGATGATTTATTGTGGGACACTGACGATGAAGTCGACTCGCCGGATTCAGACTGGGACCCATGTGATGACATGTAAAAAGTGAGAGTCTTGGTGTGTGCCGAGCTCTTTGCCTCAGATAATGAAAATAAAATGAGTGTTCACTGCAGCAGCTTTTTATTTAATATACTGGTGTCTTAAAAATTTGATATAGGGTGGGGTCTGGGTGGGTTATGGAACCAATCAAGTGGTATTTTGAGTAGATTTTTAAGGTTTTTTTTAAAATCTGGCCAAGAACGACGCCTTTTTTGGGTGCTTCAAGTGTCGTTTTATCCGTGGAAATATAGAGTACCCTCATTTTTTTCTCTCTGTATCCAAACTGGTCATTTCAGCTTATAATCATTTTGGCTTGGTTTTTCTTTACTTTTCTGTCCTTCTATTGGTATTGTCCATGGGCATGCTTACTATTTAGTGTATAACTTTTCTATTAGCATCACACAAAGTGTACCCTGATCTAACTGCTACTTTACTGTGACATTAAATCATTTGTGATCACATTCTGTAATATTTATTTCATTTAGCAAATCCTCTCCCACTTTTCTGCCTCTAAAACCTGCCTTGATTTCTCTTTTTGTACCTGAAGTATTAGCTATTTTGCTCTCTACAAATACTATCTGGCCATTTCCCAGGCAAAGTGGAGATTCCGGACGAGAATGGAAACAACAGCTGTGGCAGGACCAAAACAACAATCTGCTGCAAAACCAAATCCAATGCAATAGAAGACAGCAAAGCTTCTCTCCCTTCTGCACCTAATGCCTTCTATGCCTGATTTGACCACCAGAACAAGGAAGAGCACTGCGCACCCCCATGAATCCTGATAATCCCCTCCCGTCAGCATCCGAAAATGACTGTGGGCTGCCTTCAGGAGAGTGAATCCAAGGAAAGCATCTGGTCCAGACAGTACCAAGCTGAGTACTAGAAACCTGTGTTGACCAACTTGCCAATGTATCCACAGAAATCTTCAACATCTCACTCCGGCAGGGTGTGATATCCACTTGTTTCAAACAGCCCTCAATCTTATTGGTGCCCTAGAGGAGTGTGTTAACCTGCCTAAATGACTACTGACCAGTGGCACTCACATCCACAGTGATGAAATGTTTTGAGAGGCTGATGTTGAAGCATATCAGCTCTTGTCTGATTGGTGACATGGATCCATTCTAATTTGCCTACCACAGCAACAGGTCTATGGCAGATGCCATCTCACTGGGTTTACACAAGTCCTTGAACATCTGGACAGCAAAGAAGCAAATATTAGAATGCACTTTATAGACTACATTTCAATATTCAACATCATCATCCCCTCAACCCTGATCAGAAAATTTCAACACCTGGGCCTCAATACTCCACTGTGAAATTGGATCCTGGATTTCCTCACCTTCAGACCACAGTAAAAATTGGTAGTAACATCTCCGCCACAATCTCCATCAGTACCAGAGTACCACAGGCTCTACTCATTTTATGCCTATGTGTGGCTTGGAACAACAATAACACCAACTACAAATTTGCTGACGATATCACAGAAGTGGGTTGTATAAAAGGGTATGATGAGACAGCATACAGGAGGGAGATTGAAAACTTGGCTGAATGGTGTACTAACAACAACCTTGAACTTATTTTCACCAAAACCAAGGAATTGATTGTGGGCTTTATGAGCAGAAAACCAGAGGTGTATGATGCTGTGATCAGTGGGAGATCAGAGGTGGAGAGGGTAATCAAATTGAAGTTCCTGAAGTTCCTGGAAATCACTCTTTTGGAAGACCTTTCCTGGACACTATACACAAATGTCATCATGAAGAAGGGACATCAGCACCTCTACTTCCTCAGGAGATTGCGAGGTTTGGTGTGGCATCGAAAATCTTGGCAGCTTCCACAAATATATAGTGGAAAGTGTGTTGTCCAGTTACATCACAGCCTGGTGTGGTGGCACCAATACCTTTAAGCAGAAAGCCCTGCAAATGTTAGTGCTCAGAACCCAGTACACCACAGGCAAAGCTCTCCCCATCATGAAGAAATTCTAAATGGAACGTTGCCATTAGAGAGCAGCAGAAATCATCAATGATCCACACCACTCAGGACATGTTCTGTTCTCGCTGCTACCATCAGGAAAGAGGTCTAGGTGCCACAAGACTCACACCACCATGTTCAGGAACAATTGCTACCCCTCCACCATTAGACTCTTCAACAACAAACTCAATCAGGGGCTCATTTAAGGACTCCTACTTTGCACATTGTTTTTTTTATTGAATATTTATTTTCGGAATTGAAGTCGATTTGTTTGTACTTCTCTTTGTTTACATTTCTCTTTTGTATATATATATCTTTCCTTGACCACATTTTTTGCACTATTGATAAGTAGAACTGCCTTGACAGCAGGATTATGTATCTCAGAGCTATATATACTCAGATTTTTTAAAATCTGAACTTTGAACATCACATAGTACATTTTTTTTATTTTCTAACATTTACATTTTGAGGAAGGAATGGATAAGACAAGATCAGTGATAAGTTAACACCAGAATTGCATTTATTCCTCCAGGCAAAGAGATTGATGGGAGCATTGGAGGATAATGCAGACTAAGTATAATGTGTTGCAAATTACAGGGCTGTGTTATGTGCCTCGCAGGTTAGGCTATACTTATTGAGAAAAAGAAAGCTGAACTAGAATTTCAGATGCATGACACAGCAGAACTGGCCATTTCTGATAGACAGATGTAGAAAGTTACCTAAAGGTAGAAATTTGAAGCTGGAAGGCAGCAATATGGCTTTTCAATAATGAGGTGCTGTTCCTCAAGCTTATATTGGGCCTCAGTGTAACAGTGCAGAAAGCCAAGGACAGACGGGTAGTCAGAATTGAAGTAGCAGGAAGTTCAGGCTCACTCCTGCAGACTGAACACACGGGTTCTCCACAAAGTGGTCACCATATTGCATTCCATTTTTCAATATAGCAAAGACCATATTATGTTCACTGAATGGAGTGCACTCGATTGGAAGTACAAATGAAATACTGCTTAATTTTAAAAGACTGTGTCACTGGATGGATGAAAGGGAAGAAGCATCTTTTTGTGGATGTATGGAAACTGCCATTAGTTGGAGAGTGGTTATGAAGACAAAAGAGTGGGATAGGAAGCCACAAAGGGAATGGTCTCAAAATGCTGAAATCTTGTTGGAGCTGATGGAAGTTGCAAAGCATGATCCATGAGAACATGGTCTGGTAGATTGCAAGGGAAGAGGGGTGGAAGTAAAGTTGCAAGAAGTTGTAAAGGGCTATGTCCGCCATGGTAGAAAGGAAGACATTGTTCAAGAATAAAGACTGGCATAGATTACACCCATGTGAGTTTCCATAGCTACACCTTTGAGCTGGAAAATGTTAATAGAATTGAAGAAGTTATTCAGTTTAAGGTCTTGTTCAGCCAGACTAATTAGTGTTTTGGTGGAGGGAAAATGATTGGACCGTTGTTCTAAAAAGAAGTAGAAGGCCCTCAGACCCTCTGTGGCATGGAGGTAAAGAGGGATTATATGCTCAGAATAAAGAATAACCCATTTGATACAAGAGAATTGGAAACTCTCAAAGTGGTGTGGTTATCAGAAGTGCCATGGATATAAATGGGAAAGGACTGGACTGGAGAGAAATGATGGAGTCAAGTCAGAAGAAATTAGAAGGCTACAGCAACGAGACTGCCAGACCAGAGTCTGCTTGTAGACTCTTGTGGACAGACAAGAAAAATGGACCATGCAGGGGTGAGTAAGGTTTAATGTCCTCGGTCATTAAGTGCAGAAACACTTACCTGTTCAACCAGTGGAAAAAAAATGGATCTCATTTAATAGTTTATGTCTTTAAAGAAGGTCGCCATTTCTTTCAAAATATATAATGACTTTCACTTTGATTTTTTTGGTTCTTGTTTGACCATATTTGTTTTAGCACTCCTTGAAAATGCAAAAACCTTTTGAGAATGTGAATGCATTTGGACTATAAAGTGAAAGAACTCAGGAATTCAGCAGATCGGACAGCGTCCATGGGGAGATGTCATCTGACATGTTGAGTTCCTCCAGCATTTTGCTCAAGATTCCAGAATCTCTTCAACCACTGGTTGCTCTGGTTGGTTGCATCACTGCCTGGTCTGGAGGTGCCATTTCTCAGGACAAGAGTAAACTCTAGCGGGCTGTTACCTCAGCCTGTCACATCACAGGCACCAGCCTTCACTACCATTATTCCCTCAGTGCTGGTCAAGAAGCTACAAACTCTAGGCCTCTGTATACTCCCCTCCCACCTGGCAACTGAATCCTTGATCACAGTCAGTACGATTTGGAAACAGTGTCTCCTCACTAATTATCAAGCATGCGCTACTCCTTATATACCATGTCTGTGTGGCCAGGCACATTTCCAATGCTATCTACAAGTTTGCCGATGACACCACAGTTGTTGGCAGAATCACAAATGGCAATGAGGAAGCGTACAGGAAAGAGATTGGCTTTTTGAATGGTGTAACAACAATCTTGCACTCAACGTTAGGAAAATCAAGGAGATGAATGTGGACCTCAGAAGGAAGTCAAGGGCTCGCTAGTGGAGAGGGTCAAGATCTTCAAATTACTGGTGTCAACATCTCCAAGGATCTGTCCTGGAGCCTCACAAAGAAAGCTCTCCTGTGGCTATACTTTGTGAGGTGTCTGAGGAGATTCAGTATATCACTGAAAACTCTGGAAAACCTCTACAGGTGTACCATGCTCTCCACTGGTTGCTCTGTTTGGTTGTATCACTGCCTGGTCTGTGGGTACCATTTCTCAGGACAAGAGTAAACTCTAGAGGGCTGTTAACTCAGCCTGTCACATCACAGGCACCAGACTTCACTCCATCGAGGACATCTACATGAGGCGGTGTCTTAAAAAAGCAGCCTCTATCCTCAAAGACCCCCACCACCCAGGCCAAGCCCTCTTCACCCTGCTACCATTGGAAAAAAGGTACAGGAGCCTAAAGGTGAGAACTCAACGGTACAAGGACAGCTTCTTCCCCACTGCTATCAGATTCCTGAATGACCAATGAACCAAAGACACTGCCTTACTTTTCGTGCACTATTATTTTTATTTTTTTTATATATTTTAATCTTGTAAGTTGGTTATAATATGAATGTTTGCACTATCACGCTGCCACAAAACACGGAATTTCATGACGTGTTCACGACAATTAATTCTGATTTATCTTGCTGTACGTGAAACCAAAGGCCACTATGTGCTGTGATTCTACATGATATAGGATGTTCTTCAAGATGGGGTTGGTCTCATGGTTATACAATGTTCCAGTCAGATTGCCGTTGTCATGTTTCCTATCCTGTGTCGAAAGGTCTTTGAACACAAATCCAGTAGTCAGTGAGGAACATACTATGGACACTAAGGATCAAGGATTTGATGGATATTGTGAAGATATTTTTGTAAAACAAAATCTTTTTATTTGATTCCAACTTTTGAAATTCTGAACTATCAATAACTTGTTTGCCTACTTTTCTTTCTGACACGTTTGTCACCAGTCTTTCAGCCACTCGCTTTAATTAATTGTCATCTTCGGAATGCAAACAAACCGGCTCCAAAAAAGGTGTGGTCTGTATAAGCTGTAAACTTTTTCTTTCAGGAAAATTGTAAACTCATTGTAAGTTTATCATGAAATACCTTGGTACAAAATGTGTGTTTTAAAAAAATAGTCTGAATGGCGTTAACAATTGAGGAGGAAAAATGTTAGTTTAAATGTTAGCATTATTTACCAACAGTTCATTTTAAGTACGCATTACCATCCTTTCAGCCTGCAGAAAATATTACATCAATCTCTAGTTAAATCTGCAGATGCCTAGTTTGAATACAACACAGAAATGTGCTGGACAAACTCAGCAGATCAAGCAGTTTCCAAAGGAAGTAAAAAGTGCTGCCTGCCTACATTATGTCCATACCTTGATGAAGGGCCCAAGCCTGAATGGCTCGTTATGTATCTTTACCTTTGTTCTGTAAAGTGCACTCTTTGACCTGCTGAGTTTATCTCGCATTTAGTTTAGTTTATTTTATTTATATAGCACATTTAGAATGACTCACATTGACCAAAGTGCTGTACAGATCATAAATTACATCTTAACTTAAGCAGCTATTTAAAGCGCAGTATAAAACGGGTACCCGAGGTTTAGAAATGTACATACAACATGGTAACAATCAACTTCAAAACACTTAGTGGTAAAAATACAACTTCAGCCTGGATTTAAAAGTTAAAGGAAGGGGCTGATTTGATGGAGAGAGGAATATTGTTCCACAGTTTGGGGGCTGCTATCCTGAAGGTGAGATTTCCCGAGTTTGCAATTTAAGGGCAGAACAGCCAAGCGCTCTAAATTGGCTGATCTGAGGGGTTTTGGAGAGGAGTAGGGCGTTAGGAGTTCAGTGATGTAGGAGGGGGCAAGTTCATTGATAGCTTTATAAACAGACTGGAAAATCTTTCCTGAGCTGTACTGGCAACCAGTGAAGGGAGCCAAAAATAAGGGTGATAAGGTCCCTTTTCTTGGCTCCTGTCTGGAGCCTTGCTGCCACATACTGAACCAGTTGCAGATGGGATAATGATGACTGACTAATTCCCATGTAAAGAGAGTTAGAGTAGCCTGAATGGGAGAAAATGAAGGCATGGATAACTTTCTCGAGGTCTTTCAATGACTGGAATGATTTGATTTTGTCCATAGTGGGAGCTGGAAAAAGCTAGCTTTTACTACTGCATTGACTTGTTTGTCAAATGTGAAGGAGGAATCCAATATCACACCAAGGGATTTGACCTATGGTTTAATGAGGGTGGCTTAGTTGCCAAGGGTATTGGTGATAATTTTGGTGGAGTTGGGGGGTTAAATAGAATGATATCAGATTTCCCTTTGTTTAGCTGCAGGAAGTTTTGAGCCATCCAGTACTTTGTCCTCCAGACAGTAGGAGGCTGGTTATCTTTCCAGGGGGAGATAGAGCTGGGTGCCATCAGAATAGCAGTGGAAGGAGATGCCAGGTCTTGGGTGTCATGGCTGAGGGAAGCAGGTATAAGGAGAAGAGAGCATTGCGTTTTCACTTCAACCATGGTGTCTGCAGACGTTTGTGCTTTACTTCCGTAAGAGTTAATAGGTGGATACTCTTGGGAGGGTAGAAAAGAAAGCAGCTGAGAAGTGATGGGGGAGAGGTCAGAGAGGGTAGCTCTCTTGTTAGGGGAAGGAAGGGAAAGGGATGCAGAGCTGGAGGAAAGGGACAGGGATAGGGGGAGTGAGAGACCAGGGGAGGGGTTAATAGAAATTGGAGGCTGATCTGAATGCCCTCCAGTTGGAGACTGCTGAGGCAGAATGTAAGGTGCTGTTGCTCCAAATTGAGTGGTGCCTCAATTTGGCAGTACATGAGTTTCTCCAACACATTACTTCCAACTAGACAATTCTTGTTCTAGTAAATTCTACTGAGAATTTCATTGGCAATGGTTTTAAACCTTTAAATTGGACAGGATTTTAAAATGAACATTTTCTCATTTTGGTGGAGTGCAGTTGGGAATGTGTAAATTACCCAAAGTGTGTGATGATCTCTTATAAGATTAGTTAATGGTGACCTATGTGGAAAATTTGGTTTTCCATAATAGGCAAACTTTTTATCAATTTGCAATGAAAAGTTATTTCAACCAAATAGCTGAAAGATTCCCATAGTATCTCAGAAGACATTTGCTGGCCATGCAGTGCAAGTTGGGATGACTTTGATTTGATCAGCAGATGTTGGCATTCGTGGCAAGTAGAGTCATTATTGTTGATTTCCAATTATCCTTCCAAGTGGTTACTCTGAATAAGCATCTTAATCTGCTGTGGTCTGTTTGAAAAAGGAAAGGTTTACAGGTATATGGCCAAACAGAGGAAAATGGGAATAGCTTGCTTGGCATGAATGTTGGGTCAAAGGGCCTGGTTCCATACTGTAGACCTGAAGCAGTTGAGTTTGTAGTCCAAATAGTTTGGACCCATTCATCAGCAAAGTCAATAAAAGGTGAATGCAAACGTGCACGAAAAGCATCACTCCTGAGGTGAGAGTGACTTTCTTTGGCATCAGGAGCCCAGGTGAAATTGAAGTCTATGGGCAAGGAGCAGAAATCACACAGCTACCTGGTGTAACACCTTACACAAAATAAGATGATTGTTGGCGGACATTCATCCAGTCTCAGTGCACTGCAGGAGTTGTCCATGGCCTAATCTTCAGCTTCAGATTTTCAGATTTCAAATTTATTGTCAGAGTACATACATGACATCGCATGAGATTATTACCACATTGGTAGCGCAAAAGAAAATAGTACACATGTAAACTAAGACATGTAAACAAAGTGACTGTACAATACAGAGTAAAAAACCACAGTAAAGTGCACAAGTAAGAGACCTTTAAATTGGTCCCTGATCAAGTTTATTGTTGAGTCTGAAGATTGAGGGATAGCAACTCTTCTTCTTATGGTGTGAATCTTGTGTCACCTAAACCTCTTTCCTGATGGCAGCAGCATGTGCTGAGTGGTGTGGATCCTTGATGATTGCTGCTGCTCTTCAACAGCAGCTTTCCCTGTAGATAATCCCTATGGTGGGTAGATCCCAGTAAATTGGTGTCTCAACAACCCATGTTTAAAGTCAGTCAGATGAGAGCATTCACACTGAACCAAGAAAAGCCGGTTCAGTGCGACACTAGAGCTGATGTGTTTTGCGTCGGCTCTGATACTATTTACTTTGGTGGGTTAGTACCAGGATGAAAATGATCCCCCCTGCACTGTGTTGGGCGTGTTCACACAGATGAGTGAAACGGTAAAAAGGCGATTAAATACTGGCTTGCGAGGACAGTGTGAAAGCACGATGTCCTGGGCTATGTGCACTGCCTTTTGCATGGCTTTATGCTCATTTCAATGGATTTCATTCCATTGTGACGTCAGAAGTAGGGATGTTTGCTAATTATTGCATAATGTTCAATTACATTTGCAAACCCTCAGCAAATGAAGCAGTGCATGCAGAAAGGCCAAGAATACAATCAAATGTTTAAAAGTTCATGGAATAGGAACCTTCCAAACGATCAGAAGTAGCCTGCTGTGCAAATAACTGGAATTGCTTTGACATACAATGCACAAATTAATTGAAATCACTGATATTTTAGAAGCCTGCTTCTTTAATGTATATAAATAGTTCTGAATTATGTGGGTTATGCAATGCATCTTAAAAGAACATGTTGATTAAAAAAAGTTAAATAAGGAAGTCTCCAGGTGCTGTGATTATAGTTTGATACACAAAAGGGCTGGGGAAAAAATTCGCTGGTCAACAGCATTCTTTATAGCAAAAATACATGACCAACATTTCAGGCCTGAGCCCTTCAACAGGATATCAGCAAACAGCAACCAAGCACCTGAATAAATCATCGAGGGGTGGGGCGGCAGGAGGAGCTCAGGCCCATAGGTACGAGGTTCTAGGTGGATATGGGTGGGAGAAGGTATTTTTTAATTTAAAAGCTCTGCTGACTTTTAGCCGAATGTACCAGAAATTCCTGATTATCAGCCCTAGCCTCAGAAGGTGACATTCCTGTGACTAGGGTGTGATAATTTAAACAAAACAAACAGCTACACACTTGAAAGGGTGTATGTAGTGGTTGAAGTAACACAGTATTCTAAACATAGTGAAACTTCATAATTGGTAAAGGTTAATCAGTGGTGTTACGATGACCAAAACACACAATGTTAAATTGAAGTATAAAGAAAGTTTGCGGACCAACGACATAAAGCAAGTTAAAATATCTGTAGAAGAAAGCTTGATTTTTCAAATTCCTAAATTTAAATGTAGACATGCAGCATAGTAACGGGCCATTTTGCCCAGTTACACCCAATTGACCTTCAACCTCCGGTACATGTCAAACGGTGGGAAGAAACTAGAGTATTTTTCAAGTTTTAAAAATTAGACATACAGCATTGTAATAGGCCAATTCATCCCTACGAGTCCATGCTGCCAAAATTACACCTCATTAACCCATACCCTGGTACATTTTGACGGGTGGAACGAAACCGGAACCTCCATAGAAAACCCACACAGACACTGGGAGAACATACAAACTCCTTACAGACAGTGCAGGATTCACACCCAGATCCAGTGCCAATCGCTGGCACTGTAAAGGCATGATTCTAATTGCTACACTAACAGTGCCACCCCAGCCAGGAGTTGTCCTGGTTAACATATTTTTCTCTTTCCACTTTCCTTTACCTTGGACTACAGTGAACTAGACGCTCTCTATCTCAAACATATTCATAGACTCCCTCTCCAACAATCTGGGGCAGAGAATTCCAAATGGTTGCAACCCGTAAGAGAAGAAATTTCTCATCATCATATGGTTATTCCTTTGTTCCAAATCTTTGCACTCTAATTCTAAATAGCCACCCAAAGGGAACTTCCTCTCATCATACACACATCTTCAACAGTCTCCGTCTTAATTACAACATGAACACTTCCTTAAATGTAGGGGTCAGGGTTGGACTTGGAACTTCAGGTGCATCCTCAACAGCACCCAAAAGTTTCATCAAAGTTTTTTGGTTTTGTGCTTCATATCACTAGGCCAATATTCCATTAACAACCTTTAATTTCTTGCTAACTGTTTAGTCCATGAACTGGAACCCCAAAATTCCCATGTACCGCATCATTTAAGTTTTCATCTTTAAATAATATTTTGGTTTTTTTGTTCTTTCTTTCAAATTGGAAACTCCATCTACCACCTTTTTAACCAGACATTTAATGTTCAATATCCCTTAACTAAATCTTTGTATTGTTGTAACGACCACTTTTTGCATCAGTAAATTTGGGTACAATGTACTCAGTCCCTTCATAGATATAGATAGGAAATAATCATACAACTTGTACACTGGACATTGGGGGGCATCCAGAGACCTTTGTCCTTGGCACGACCCCCGATGCAAAAGGCGATCACCCAAGAGCGGTGGACACTAATGGCACCAGAGGTTTGACCTTCTATTGCCGATACTTGGTTTGGGGATCCATGTAGTGGTTAACTGGAGGCTGAATCGAACTGACTTGGGAGGTTCCGAGTGATATCATCACATCTCAATGTGATGACATCATTTGGAACACACGGGGTTTTAAAAAGCTGCATGTGCAATAGAGACAATGAGAAGAGGGCATTACCTGGGTGGTGAAGGTTCTTGATGATAGATGCTGCTTTCTTGAAGCATCGCCTCTTAAAGTTGTAATTAATGGAGGGAACACTAATGTCCATGATGGTGCTGGCCAAGTTTACAACCCTCTGCAACCTTTTCTTGTCCTGGTGCATTGGTACCTCCTTATCATACAGTGATGCAACCAATCAGAATGCTCTCTACAGTTCACCTGTAGAAATTTGCAAGTCTTTGGTGACATAACAACTCTTCTCAAACTCCTAATGAAACATAGCAGCTGATGTGCTTTCTTCATAATTGCATAGACATGAATGTCCCAAGATATATCTTCAGAGATTTTGATGCCCAGGAATCTGAAGTTTATTATACTCCCCACTGCTGACCCCCTCGATGAGGAATGGTGTATGTTTTCCTAGCTTCCCTTTCTTGAGGTCAACACTCAGTCTCTTTGTTTTACTATCATTGAGTGCAAGGTTGTTCTTATGTCACCACTCATCTAGCTGATCTATCTCACTCCTGTACACTTCCTCATTGCCAGGTAAGATTTCCTATTTTGCAAAGCAAAAGTCCCACAGAAAATTTCTGCAGGTCAACTTGAGGAAAGAGAAACATTTGCTTTCGATCCATGCACTCATGGCACCTTTCAGATTTGGGACCTAAAATATTCAGGGTTTCTCTTTTCTGTAGAGGGTTATCTTGGGCCATATGGCGCACCCCCCTTCCCTTCCATAAACTCCATTTATTGTTCCGGCTGCCTTGGAAAAGCAGCCAATATGTGAGCATGACTCACCCCACTCCAGCCACGCTTTCTTCACTCCCTTCCCAAAACAAAGATTAATGGATATGAAGTTGCACGCTACCAGATTCAAGCACAGTTTCTTTTCCACCATCATCAAATTTGTGACTCAAAAGAGTAAAATTATGTTGCCTTTGCTTCAGGCCAACTGGTTTCTCTTTCTGTGACTGTGCACTTTTGTACCATGTCTTGTTGTATTAGGTATAAGATGTCCATTGCTTTGCTCACAAATTTTATTTGTATCTTGGTACATGTGCCAATAAACTTGATTTTTTTTAAAATTTAGACATACAGCACAGAAGTAGGCCTTTTGGCCCACGAGTCTGTGCCGCCTAATTAACTAACAGCCCAGGTACGTTTCGAAGGGTGAGAGGAAGCCTGAACTCCCGGGGAAAACTCATGCAGGCACAGGGAGAGCATGCAAACTCCTTACATTCAGCGTAGATTCGATCCATGGTCTCAATTGCTAGGGCTCTGAAAGCAGCTACACCAACCATGCCATCTTTTTTCCAAATGCTGCCTGATCTTCTGGTCTTATCCAGCATTTTCTGTTTTTATTTAAAACTTAGCTCTGATATTTCTGCATTTGACATACAGTACTTGGGCCACTGCACATCGACACAATTAAATCTTGACGACTCTCACCCCCACCTTTCTCCCTGTACGGCTTCATTGAGAAATGTTGAGAGTTAATTTTCATGGTCGAGTATACTATAGGGAAAAATATAGTATTCTATATTTGCATGAGCATCTGTTCTTTCCCCTAATATAACACAAATGTGCATCTTGTTATGTTAATTCTGCATTTCTTTAGACCTAAATATGTTTTCTAGATAAACTTTGCAAATGCTATAAATATGGAAAGTCCCTTGTTATTTAGTTCTGAGTCACATGATCTGAATTAGATATTTGTTTGGTCATTCCACTTACCAAAATCACATGATTGGAAACTTTGGTTTCTGAAATGTTGGCTTGTAAGGATTTAAAATAGACATCATAGGAGTGCGTGTTTTTAAACAATGAAATTTGACCTTGGCAAAGAGAAAGCTCCAAGCTGATGAAAAGACTGCACTCATCTTTCCATTTCTTCAACTCAGCAGATGTTTTTTTAGAACCTTCAGCAGAAAAAAAGTACCTTTAATCTTAATCATTGATCGATATTGCCCAGAATTTTCTAGCCAAATTTTCAAGTAATTCTGTGTTGATATTGTTGTCATAAGTCACTTGGTAATTGAAACATGTTTTAAAAATGTGTATTCTCTCCATTGGAAGCTCAAAAATTCACTTAAGATGATAGAGTCAGCCATTCTTAACCTATTTTTGGCCATGGCCCACTTAGGACTCTGCTCAAATATTATGGGCCCCCTTCCCTGCGAAGCCGTTGAGTTTAAATGATCTATTCCATACTTCTCTCCTACTGACTATATTAAAAAAAAACATTTAAAAAGTACGATTTCAGTCTGACCCCTGTTGAGAATGGCTGATATAAATGCTATATTTGAATAAACTGCCGCCATGATAGAAATTCCTATTCACAATTAGATTCTAGTACAAGATTTTGTTTGAAAGGTTAGTTTTAAATTTTAAACAGTCAAATTTTTCTCACTCTTTAGATTCAGATCCAGGACACTCGAGTGAAACCTGGGGAGAGCGATTAATACCACCATACAGGACATACTCGGGTAAGTTATATTAACATATGAAAATTATTTTTCCAAATAAGCGTGTGATTTATTAATGTTTGACATTTCTTTATCAGTGCCTGAATCGTAAAAATAGTAGGGCCTGTCCAACATTCTTCAGATGACCAGTTTTAAATGAATTCTGCCTCTGCCAAGAAAAATTCTCGTTCAAATTAGAAGATCCAAAGAACTTCTGACACAATTACAGGGAAAAAAATGAGAACATCACTTTTACTAGACACAGCTTCTAACAATAATTGGGAAGACCAGTGAACCTGCTATGTTGAAGAAACTGAGTTATGAAAAAATATAACCACTTCAGCATATCTCATTAATCATTGAGTGTAAGAGTATAATTTCAATGGCTTTATCGCTTAAGAATTACAGGAGCTTCCTCTTCTGTTTATCTAGATAAATGTCTGCAGCTATTTGTTCTTCATGGGCACTGTAAGGGGACAAGTGTACCAGAACGTTGGAGAAGGCCGAGCATATCTATTATGCAGATTTCAGACACTGGATTATTGTGCTCTTGATACAAAACAGACTCATGTAAAACAAAAGGAAGAAAATCTATACTGTTTCTAATTATTGCAAAGCATAGTGCTCTTGGTTAGGACCATTCAATAGGCAAGAGATATTGCCTGATAAGTTTGGGATTGTTGGCATTGTATTCTTCAATATTCCAATCGATTCTATTATCCGAATTTATTGTCATGAACCAGTCACAAAATTTGTTGTTTTGCAACAGCGTCATATAAACCACCGTACAACAATAAATAAAAAGTCAAAATAATGGTTCATTGATCATTCGTGAATCTGATGGCAGTGAGAAAGAAGCTGTCCTTTTGCCTCTGAGAGCTTGTCTTTAGACTCCTGTACCTTTTTCCCGATGATAGCAGAATGAAGATGGCATGGCCTGGGTGGTGGGGGCCTTTGAGGAAAGAAGCTGCTTTCTTAAGAAACCACTCTCATAGATGTCCTCAATGGAGTGAAGTCTGGTGCCCGTGATGTCTGGAGTTCATTATCGTCCTGACCATCGGCACCTCTGTACCAGACAGTGATGCAACTACCCAGAATGCTCTCCATGGTACGCCTGTAAAAGTTTTCAAGAGTCTTCGATGACTTAACGAATCTCCTCAAACCCCTCACAAAGTATAGCCGCTGGAGAGCATTCTTTGTGATTGCATCAACATGGAGGCGCCAGAACTCCTTGGAGATATTGAACTCCCAGGAATGTGCAGTTCTTGACTCTCTCCACTACTGAGCCCTCGATGAGGACTGGATCACATTTGTCTGTTTTCCTCCTGAAGCCCACAATCATCTCTTTGGATTTGCTAACATTAAGCGCAAGGTTGTTGGCTTGACACCACTCAACGAGCTGATCGCTCTCTTTCCTGCACACTTCCTCATTGCCATTTGTGATTCTGCCGACAACTTGGTGTCAGCTCCAAATTTATAAATAACATTGGAATTGTGTCTGGCCACACAGTTATGGGTGTATAGTGAGTGGAGCAGTGGGCTAAGCACACATCCTTGAGGTGCACCTGTGTTGATAGTCAGTGAGGAGAAGGTGTTGTTTCCAATGACTGTGGTCTTCTGATGAGGAAATCAAGGATCTAGTTGCAGAGAGGGGTGCAGAGGCCCAGGGTTTGGAGCTTCTTACTGTTTTCGAGGTGATCCAGAGCTGAGTGGAGAGCCAGCAATTTTACATCTGCTGTGGAGCGATTGCAATGATAGGCGAATTGTATTGGTTCCCACCTTTGCTTAGTTACAGTTAATTTAGGCCATGACCAACCTCTCAAGGCATTTCATTACAGTAGATGTTAGTGCCACTGAGTGGTAGTTGTTGATACAGCTCACTCTGCTCTTCGGCACTGGGATGATTGATGCTCTATTGAACCAGGTGGGAACCTCTGACTGTAACAATAAGAGGTTGAAAAATGTCCGTGAACACTCTGGCGAGTTGGTTGGCACAGATTTTCAGGGCCTGACATCGTGCAAGGGTTCACCCTCTTGAATGATGTTCTGACTGGCTCAGAAACAGATATCACAGGGTCCTCAGCCTTTGCAGGGATTCTTGTAGGCCTTGCTGGATTTTCCTTCTCAAAGCCGGCATAGAACTTGTTCAGCTCATCAGGTAATGAAGCATCACAGAAATCTCTGCTGTTTACCCTCACTTTGTATGCTGTAATGGCCTACACTCTTTGTCTCTGGCTTCCTCTAGAATTCCCACTCTGCTTCAGAGATACCCTTTTGCAGGTTGTACCTGGACTTCTTGTAGACATATGGATCCCCGTCCTTAAACATCCTTGATCTTGCCCTCAGAAGGTTGTGAATCCTCTGATTCATCCAAGGCTTCTAGTTTGGGAGCACCCAGTATGTGCACATGGGCACACATTCATTCAAGCAGGTCTTGATGAAGTCAGCGACACGTGTTGCATATTCATTATGTTATCAGTTGTGTATGCCTTCCCTGGCAGATGTCAGTATTGTGATAGTTTATCATTGCAAGTATTTTTTTTTTTAAAAGGCCAGCTATAAACATAATTTGTGACTGTTAATCTAGTTAAATGTTTGGCCTCTGCACTAACCAATTTTTAACCAATTAGATGGAACAGCAGGTAGTCAAATAGCTGCACAAAATGATTCCTCCTTGTTCTGAGGCATTAGTTTTGCTGACATCACTACTAGGCACCACTCAGACTCATTGAGGTCCATAACCAGACAATTGGAGAAAATTGTTCTCATCAAGTCACGATTTCAACATGAAGTATCCCTCTGCACGCTGCCACAGGTATGCGTTGTTTAATGTCCACAATACATTCTGTGAAATTGTCGTTATGCAATGTGGACATTGTGCAATCACCATATTACATACTTAGCAAAGCCATATGGGATACTGTAACGTAAACTTTTTATTTGTAAGTAGGGATCAGTGTGGGGTCCAACACTGGGCTGTGGGCAGAGAGCAAAGCAGTGGAATCAGTGTGGGACCAACATGGGGCTATGGGGAGGGGGGGCAGTAGGATCAATGTGGGGACCGACACGGAGGAGGGGTGGAGAGACCGGGGCAGTGGGATCAGTGTGGGGATCAGCACGAGGCTGTGGGGTGAGAGTGGGATCAGAGTGGGGACTGACACGGGGCTGGGGTGGAGAGACCGGGGCAGTGGGATCAGTGTGGGATCAGCATGGGGCTATGGGGAGAGAGTGGGGCAATAGGATCAGTGTGGGGACTGATACAGGGCTTTGGAGAGAGTGTGGGGCAGTGCGATTAGTTAGAACTAATGTAGGGCCTTGGGGAGAAAGCGGGGCAGTCAGATCTATTTGGGTATGCAGTATACAATTTCTTCTAGCTAGCAATCATCTTTTCTAAATTGCTGTGGACTTGCTCGCAGTAATTGAATAATTATGGGACCGTGGACGTATGTTAGTTATTACCACAATTTGTGTGTGTCTGCACTCAAACTTTAGCAAGTTTGATGGATGAGGCAGTGATGAAAAGAAAACTGTAACAGTGAATCATGGGATACTGAATTTCAGGTAGCATAAGGTTTGAGAAGTCACTGCAGCAATGTACCTCTTACTGGGAAAAGAGATTGATAGTGTCTCAACTCAATAGAATTGACTGTCTGCTTGTTGTTTTGACTGCATCATCTATGGAGCTGAATTTCTATTTCTTTCAGTTTGTCTATTAAAAACCCATAGAGTGAGTGACCACCTCCTGAATAAACCACTATTTGCCTAATTGCTTGTCTATATTTCAGACACAGTGTAAATTCCTTTAACCAGTCATCTATTCAGATTGTAATGAGGTCATGCATCATGCTTCCTGACTTCAGTAATAATCCCTTCATTTTGCTTCTTTCAATAATATTACAAAGGACTCTTTATGAAGAAGAATGGGACAGTCCATTAGATGCTATCTTTCAATAATTTCAAAGTATCTTTACTCTTCTGTAGCCTTTCAATGACCTTAAGAAATTGAATGAGAGATTACAGTAGCAGAAGCAAATTTGGAAAAGACAGTACTGCAGTTTAAGTAGCCTGCATTCTCATTTCACAGGCTGGTTAAACAGGATTCTGTTGACACCGTGGTAAAGTGAAAAAACACATATGCTGGAGAAACTCAGCAGGTTGAATAATGCCTTTATGTAGTAAAGTTAAAGATACATCACCAACGTTTTGGGCTTGGGGGCGGGGGTGGGGGGGGGGGGGGCGAAGAGAACCTATTCCTGGTATCTTTCTAGTAAATCTTCTCTGAAACCTCTCTGATGCTAGCACATCTTATCTCCAATAAGGTGCCCAAAACTGTATTCAGGAGTCCAAGTGAGGTCTCAGCAGTGCCCTTTCGAGTCTCATCGTTGAATCTCTACTCTTGTATGCTATTCCTCTAGAAATGAATGCCAACATTGCATTTGCTTTCCTCACTGCCTGAGTCACCTGGAGGTTAACCTTCAGGGTCTCCTGCACGAGGTCCCAAGTCCCTTTGCATCTCTGAATTTAGAATTTTCTCCCCATCTATTTCTTGTACCAAAGTGTATGACTGTACACGTCCTGACATAGTATTTCATCTGCCATCTCTTTGCCCATCTCTAATCTATCCAAGTCTCTTTGCAGCCTTTCCATTTCCTCAGCCCCACCAGCTCTACCACCTATTTTGATGTAATCCACAAATTTAGCCACAAAGCTATCTATTCCATTATCCAAATTATGCATATACAATGCAAAAAGAAGCGGCCCCAACACTGACCCCTGTGGAACGCTACTAGTCGCAGGTAACCAACCTGAATAGGATCCCCTTATTCCCACTCTCTGTTTCCAATGCACTACCCATACTAATATTCTTCTCGTAATTCCATGAGCTCTAAACTTGTTAAGCAGCCTCAAATGTGGCACTTTGTCGAAGGCCTTTTGAGAGTCCAAGACACAACATTCACTGCTTCTCCCCAGTCTCTCCTGTGTGTTATCTCCTCAAATAATTGTAGTAGGTTTGTCAGACATGATTTTCCTTTCAGTAAACCCTGCTGACTTGGCACTATCTTGTGATGCCCCTCTAAGTACTCCGTAACCTCATTTTAAAAAATTGATTCCAACATCTTCCCAACCACCGAAGTCAGTCCAATAGGTCTATAGTTTCTTTTCTTAAATAGCTGAGTGACATTTGCAATTCTCTGGAACCATACCAGAATCCAATGCCTCCACAATCTCTGCAACAACCTCCTTCAGAACTCGAGGGTGCATTTCATATGGTCTGGGAGACTTATCTACTCACTTGACTTCCCAAGTACCTTTTCTCTCATGATCTTGACAGCACCCACTTCACTTCCCAGAGACTCTTGAGAGTAAGGTAAGCTACTAATATCTTCTATGGTGAAGACTGATCCAAAATATTCATTCAGTTCTTCTGCCATCTCCTGGTCTCCCATTACAATCTCTAGTGTCACTTTTGTTTCTCTTTTGCTCTTTATATACTTTAAAAAAAACTTTTAATATCCTTTGTTATTATCAAAGGGGACGGCACAGTTGGTGTAGTGATTAGCGCAATAGCTTTATAGCGCCAGCATTCGGGACCAGGGTTCAAATCTTGCATTGTCTCTAACTAATTTGTACATTCTCCAGGGGTTTCTGTTTCCTCCCACCATTCGAAATGTACTGGGGTTGTAAGCTAATTAGGTGTAAATTGGGCATCACAGATTTGTGAGCTAAAATGGCCTGTTGTCATATAACCATACACAGCACAGAACAGGCCAGTTTGGGCCTACTAGTCCATGCCGGAATAAATCCCCACCCTCCTAGTCCCACTGACCAGCACCTGGTCCATACCCCTCCAATGTGTCAGGCCCAGAGGACCCCAAAACCCAGCAACAATAGAAATTCATCAAGACAAATGGTTACTTAAACAAAAGTTACTTTTAATGTTCTTTAAACATAAAAACAGGATCAAGCTTTAACTTGTTACTATTGACATAACTTAACCCCCTTCTAATTCTAAGCACATGTGAATGTAATGGGTATACAAGTTCAGAAAAGTTCTTTGATTCACAATCCAATCTCACTTCCCACTCCTCCAAGTTCACCGGTATTAGGTAATTCTTAGACTGTGCACAGAATTTAACATTTCACCAGGCTTTGGTGCTTGAAAGGTAAATGGTTAATGCTCAGGAAGGTTCTTGTCGATTTTGAGAGATTTGTTGCTTAATTGTGACAGAATATATAGATATGTTTTTGGGAGATAAATTGGGAAAGGTTTGTTAGAGATAGTTACATACAAACACTTTAAAACAGATCTTATTTGAAATACTGGAGCTCTGCCCCATGCTAGACATGTCAGCGCCAACAGTCTTTGCAAGACCTTTGGACTTCACTAATGGATTGTTGTTTACAAAAAGGCAACAGATGAAAGAGCTTGTCGGAACCGCCTTCTGTCTGGAGCTGTTCTAAGAGGGTCATGTGATTTTTTGCAAGCAGAGAGAGTCAAACAGGCTTTCTCTGTGTGTGAGAGAGAGACTGAGATCACTTCTACAGTATTACAGTCAGTATCAGCAGTTGGGACTGGAACAGGACAAGCTGGCAAGCTTGTGGAAAGCCCCATTTTGGAAGACGGGTTTGTAAATGCTTTGTTCAGCCTGGTCAAAGCCCTTGTGGTTCATGCAAGAGGAGAGGACTGACTGTCTAATGTTTCACTAGGAATAAGAGAAACAAAAATGCACTCTATATTGACCTGAAAGAAAGAGGTTATCATCTGGCGAACCCTAAAGGGGGCAAGATTCATCAGTGAGACATTGAGGTGACTAATGGTGGTACCTCAGTTGTGGAAATCCTGGAACAACAAATCTCTCTCTGCAAATCCTACGAGAACCTTTCTGAGTGGTAAACATTTACCTTTCGAGCACCAAAGCCTGGTGAACTTTATACATGTTAAATTCTGTGCACAGTACAAGAATTGCCTGCAACCAGTGAACTTGGAAGAATGAGAAGTGAGATTGAACTGTGAACGAAAGAACTTTCCTTAAATGTACACACACATCATACACGTGTGCTTAGAATTAGAAGGGGGTTAAGTAAGTCAATAGTGATAAGTTAAAGTGTGATTCTGTTTTCATGTTTAAAGATGAAAACATTTAACTTTTAAGTAACCATTTGTCTTGGTGAATATTTATTGCTGCTGCGTTTTGGGGTTCTCTGGGCTCGTAACACATTGGACACACACAAACTGATTCCTTCCGATCAATCACTTCAGTGTCTTGCTGAAGAAACTTACCCCATCAAAGTTTTCCAGATGATAACCTCTTTCTTTCAGTTCCTTTTCTGTTTCCCTTATCTCAGGCGAAACATATATCCAGTCATCTCCTCTTGCATGGACCACAAAGGCTTTGAAGAGGCTGAAAGCAGAACTCGCAACCCATCTTCACAATAGGGTTTTGAAACAAGCTGCCATTTTGCCATGCTGCAGAAACCAGTTATCTCTCTCTTATCTCCTTTAATACATATTTGTATACAATATAAAATATAACATAATCTGTCACAGTATGTCAAAAACAGTTTTTTCCTTCTTAGTTGCTTTAACTACGTTTTTAAGTTTCCCACTCATATTTGCTTCCTTTCATGCCCTCTCTTTTGCTTTTTACTCTGGATTTAACTTCCCTCGTCAGGCACAATGGTCTCCCGTTTCCATTCGCCACTCTCTGCTGTTTTGGTCTGTTCCTGGCCTGCACTTCTCTCCTTTCTTGTGGTATCTCCAGCCAATACTGATCTGCTGTATTCCCTAATCGTCTGCTTTCCCAGTCGACTCTGGCCAGATCCTCTCTCATGCGACTGTAATTTCCTTTACTCCACGGAAATATCGGCACATTGGACTTCAGCCTTTCCTTTTTGACTTGCACAGTGAACTTAGTCATATTGTGATCACTGCCTCCTAAGGGCCCCTTTACCTTTAGCTCTTTTTTAATTTAAATTTAAACATATAGCAAGGTAACAGGCCATTTCATCCGTGCCACCCAATTTATACCCAGTTAATCTACACCCCTCGGTATCTTTCGAACAATGGGAGGAAACCGGAGTTCCTGGGGAAAACCCACACTGACACGGGGAAAATGTACAAACTCCTTAGAGACAGCATGGGATTCGAAACCTCATCTTGATCACTGGCACTGGGCCAACTGTGCCGCATACCTCTGGTTCATTTGATAGCACCCAATCTAAAACAACTGATCCTTTAGTAGCTCATCAACAAACTACTCCAAATAGCCATCCCGTAGGCCTTCCATAAATTCTCGCTCCTGGGATATAATTGGGATATCCCAATATACTTCCATGTTGAAATCCCCTATGATTATTGTAATGTCTTTATGACGTGCCTTTATAATTATCTGCTCTCTGAGCTCTAAGCAATCAGCTTCATTCTTACACAGCAACAATCATCCAACCTGATATGCATCAGTGTTTTCTGATGTTCCTGGACAATAGAGAAGATATGTGGGGCACCTCTGTTTCTGGAGAATAGCAATCCCTTCACAGGTGGCACCTCTATTTTCCTGTGACTACCTTCTCCTCTGTGGTTGGTAAGAATCTCCAGATACATGGATAGCCTTCACCTCAGCTTGCATGGAAACTGAAATGTGGCTCATTATATGGGCCCTGGAACCGAATTGTGTCACTGGTGCAATTGGTGGCTGTGCCATGTGGTTAAATATCTATAGGCAGAATGAAAAATGTCTCCTACATGCAGCTGACCATTTCATACATGGTCAGACAGACAGGGTTACATGTCAACTTGGTGTTCATCCACACTTACCTTCTTGTGAGTGCTTCCTTTTGTAGTCTTCATCTGAGTGGGATTGAAGGAGGTGGCAGGATTCACTCTATTTCTGGAGGGACTCTCTTTTTCTCTTTCTTTTGAGATATAAACCACTTTTGCAAGTTAGCCTATTAGCCTTTGTCTCTTGCCTAACTGTAGACTGATATCTAACATTGAACATTACAGCACAGTACAGCCCCTTTGGCCCTTCCTACCTCATAACCCTTTTTTTTATGTCCATGTGCCTGTCTAAAAGAGTCTTATGTCCCTAATGTTTCAACATTCACCACCACCCAATAAAGGCATTCCAGACATGCACAACTCTCTATGTGAAAAAAAAACACCCCTGTTGTCGCCCCTAAACTTTGCTCCCTATGTACAGATTCCCTGGTATCTCTCTTGCAGAGCAAACTGTTCTTATATTTAAAAAAAAACAAATTGCTAGAGGAACTCAGTGGATCAGGCAGCATCTATGAAGGCAGACAGATGGCCAACATTTCAGGTCTAAACCTGGCAGTCTCCTATGTCTCTTCCCTCGTGTTTTTTGTATCATGTTGCCAGTATTTAACTGCTGTTTGGAAGTGTGGGGCCAAATGACACAGTGTGTTCTCCCACCTCCATCTTCACACCCACCTTACTCTTTGTAATCGGTGTGTGGTGATGGTAATTTGGGAGCCAATAATGATAAAGACTGTGCGTATTGTTCTTTTGGACAGCAACGCCTTGATAGAACGATCAATTCAAATAGGGGTGGATGAATGGGTAAGGGACAACTGATAGATGTTAACTTCACTTTTCCCTGTTGTAATATATTCCCAGTTCCCATGAGGAAAATTCCTCTAATGTGCTGAAGCAATTAGAGAATGTTCTCCACCAACCCCCACAACCAGCCCTATGCTCAACTGAGCCAATCTGTGATTCTTCCTAACTTTGGTTGAAAGAGAAAATGTTCTATTGTTCTTTCTTTGCTTATTTTGTGTGTGTGTGTGTCTGTGTCTGTCTGTGTGTGTGTTGTGTGTGTGTGTGTGTGTCTGTGTGTGTGTGTGTTGTGTCTGTGTGTGTGTGTGTGTTGTGTCTGTCTGTGTGTGTGTTGTGTGTGTGTCTGTGTCTGTTTGTATGTGTGTGTGTGTCTGTGTCTGTGTGTGTGTGTTGTGTCTGTGTGTGTGTGTGTTGTGTCTGTCTGTGTGTGTGTTGTGTGTGTGTGTGTGTCTGTGTCTGTCTGTGTGTGTGTTGTGTGTGTGTTTGTGTGTGTGTTGTGTGTGTGTGTGTGCGTGCGCGCGCAAATGAATTTGGTGAGGTGGTGGTACTTAAGTGGAAGTATTGCTAAGGATAAAAACTGTCATTGATAACTTGAAAACTATCTCACAAATGCCTGTAAATGAATTGGCATAGGTCAACTGGGCAATGTTTGATTCCAAAGCTACTCCCTCTCTACTGCTTATAGATTAATAGGACAAAACCTGAGGTTAGGTAAGATAAAAACTAAAGGACCAGGGTTAAGGGTGAAAGGGGAAAAGTTTAAAGAGAGCGTTAGGCAGAACTGCAAAGATTAAAGCCTTATGTTTTTACTTATTATTAATTTTATGATATCCCTTTAAGGAAGATTGTTGTTTGTAGTGTTGCCATAGTTACTATGACATCATGTGTCATAATATCTGTGCAGGCTCAGAGTTTATATCTCATTCTTTGGAAAACCATGGTTGACTGTTTAAAGAAGAATATAGTTATCGTTACACAGTATGCTATATTTAGTCAAGTTATGAAAATCTCAATGCAAAGTTATGGAAAATGTTTAATTGTTATCAACGAATTAAAGCTACATAAAGCTGTAATTGCAAAGTTTGATTTATTGGATTAGTAAAATAGTAATTCAGAATATTGTCTCTAATGTTTCTATGAAGCTGACATGTTTTGAAATTGGGAAACACGTAGAGAGTGGTGAGAATGTGGAACGAGCTGCCAGCTGAAGTGATGAATTCAGGCTCAATTTTGACATTTAAGGAAAATTTGGACAGGTTCACGTATGGGAGGGGTGTGGGGGGCTATGGACTGGGTGCAGGTCGGTGGAACTAGGCAGATTAATAGTTGGGCACAGACTCGAAGGGTCAAAAGGCCCCTTTCTGTGCTGTAGTGTTTTATTGTTCTTTCAGACATGAGGAGCAGATTGAGGCCATTTAGCTCATTGAGTTTGTTTCATCATTTGAATCATAGCAGTTTTATTTTTCCACTCAACCCCGTTCTCTTGTCTTCTCCCCGTAACCTTTGACACCCTTACTGTTCCAAAGCCTGTCAGTTTCCACTTTAAGTATGCCCAATGACATCTGCTGTAACAGTGATGCTACCCTTGGTGCCAACCTCGGAAGAGCATTTCTCCTCTGAGTGATCCCACTCCCCAATTGTCACACCCAACTGCTACATACTTAAAAATCAGAGAACTCCTAGAGATCTGTGCCCCAGATAGCAGCGCCAATGCTTGGCAGCCAGACCTCGAGTGTTGAGAGCTCCAGGCACTAGAATGGGAGAACAACCCATGCAAAGAATGAGAAACCTGCAAGAAGACTCATCGGGATAATAGACCACAGCAGCAGAGCAAAGAGGAGCTCGATGGCCAAAGGACTCACGCCAAGCTGCTGGAGACTGGTTTATGGGAACCAGATATGGGTACCAGGATTCTTGAGGGGAGCAATATTGAGCAGGGCTCCCAAAGGGCCTTGTATCAGGGTTTCTGAACCAGCACCTGAGAAATGTGATTTGGCTGCCTGTAGCTTGGATTGGCCATTGGAACAGACGGGCAGCCATGAAATTACAGGAGAAGAGGAGGGAGCACAAAAACACTTATGCAAAAAGAAAAATTTACTCCAAAAATTTTATGGTGTTTTCCTGATTGGGATGTATTACGTGGTGAAAAGTCTTGAGGACAGTAAATCTTTGTAATTCTATGCTCTCGAGGGGGGTGGGCATCAGATCATTAGATACATTTAAGATGAAGATAGATAACTACAGGTACATAATCCTTTATCCAGCGTCTAAAATCCGGAAAGCTCCAAAAACCGGCAAGTGGGGAGAGACGGCAGCGCGAATCGGGCGGGCGAGGGGGAAACACCGGCAGCGCGAGTCGGGTGGCCAGAGACCGGCAGTGCAAGTCGGGCAGGCGAGGGGGAGAGACCGACAGCGCAACTGGAAGGGGGTGGGGTGGATACGGCAGCACAATTTGGGTGGTCTTAATCCTGGCTTTCCAAAATTCGGAGCCCCAAGGGTTCCAGATAAAGGATTGTATACCTGTATTTAAAAGATTGAGGATTTAAAGGTTCTGGGGAACCCACACAGAAGAGAAGTTGAGGCCAACATGGTTGGCCCATGATCATGTTGAATGGCAGCGCAGTCTTGAACAATGGAGGCCTATTCCTGCTCCTGTTTTCTTGTGTTCTTGTTCGATACTGTACATATTTGATGGACTTGTATGTAGTAAATGATAACCATCATGGATGCATTATAAGGCTTGAATGTTTGTGGAGAAGATAGCAGCTAATGGTTAAAATGGTGTTGTGAGTACACAACTGGGACTCATCGTGAGCTTTTAGACAGAGGAGGAGTAGTGGGACCTCGTATGTTGTTCAGAACATTTGAATTAGGGAAGAAAAACATGAGAGTAAAATAGTGCTGTCAAAAGGATGATCAAATTAGCAATTGCCTGCTGAGAGCGTGATATGGTTCAAAATATCAGTTGCTTGGGAATGGTGAGATTTTAAATGGCTGCTTAGAGAACGGGAATCAGGACAAGTGAGTGGAGTTATTAGAGGATTGAGTTGGGACCAATTATCAAGATATTTTTGTAAGTAAAATGTATCTAAGAACCCTGTTAATTTAGAAAGTCTGCAGATGCTGAGGTCAAATACAGAAAAAAGTCGGAAGAGATTTGGCATGTTGTGAATACTCTATTGAACTTCAGGTGGTCTGTGGAAAGTTTATGGACTGGTTGTATCACACCCTGGTTTGGAAACTCTCAGAGCAAGGTTGCAGAGAATGGCCAAGTCCATCGCTGGCATTGGTGATCCATTCATTGAGCTGCTAACGTGTCACCTCTGTGTGAGCTGCTGCTTTAGGAATGTAGTCAAAATCATAATTACATCCACATCACCCTGGTCATAATAATTTCAAGCTGCAGAAGGTTGGGATGTTGTGGTAAAGTTGTACAAGACATTGGTGAGGTCACATTTGGAGTATTCTGTGTATTTTTGGTCTCCTAACTACAGGAAAAATATAGAAAGAGTGCAGAGAAGATTTACTAGGATGTTGCCTGGACTTCAAGAACTGAGTTACAGGGAAAGGTTAAGCAAATTGGGACTTTATTCTCTGTAATGTAGAAGAATAAGGGGAGATGAGATGGTGGTATTTAAAATTAGGAGGGGGATAGACAGAGTTAAATATAAGCCACTTTCAGGTGGCCGGAATACCCCGATGTAAAGCCGCACACTCTACCCAAATGCAGCTGTCGGGAGCCCACCTGAAAGAGCCTGACGCGGCTCGAATGAGACTCACCAACCATCCACCGTGAGGTATAATCTCCACATCTGAGCAGTCCCCCGAGGCACCTGAATGCAGCTGCCTGAAAGCAGCTGCTAGGGGGCGGGCTGATGACAGTCAGCTAGCGACCCAGCTCCCCGCGCCTGACAGCCCCCCTCCCCGCTGCCTGACATCCCCCCGCAGTCTGACAGCCCCCACCCCCACCCCCCCGGTGCCCTGACAGCCCCCCCTCTTCCCTGCCGCTCGACAGTCCCCCGCGCTACAGGTTCAAAAATTGTTTTTTCACACTTAACATGCTCTTGAACCTTCCTGAACTACCCTAACCATAAACTACTCTGGGACCAAACATCACATTTTAACCTAGTGACCAGTTAACCTACCAACAAGCATGTCTTGGCATGTGGGAGGAAACCAGAACACCCAGCAGAAACCCACGTGGTCATTAGGAAATGCCCACACTGCACACATACAGTATGCGAAACCAGAATCAAACTTGGAGTATAAAGTATTTAGGGGGAGGGGCGGGGCGCGACATGGTTGGAGTAGCAGTTAACACAAGGTTGTTACAGTGCCAGCGACCGGGGTTCATATCCTGCACTGTCTGTAGGGAGTTTATACATTCTCCTTGTCTGTGGATTTTCTCCAGGGGCTCCAGTTTTATCCCACCTTTCAAAACATAACAGGGGTGTAGGGTAATTGGACGGCGTGGGCCGTGGTCCAAAAGGGCCTGTTTCAGTGTTATATGAATGCCTAAATTTATTTTTTTTTAAATGTACCATCTTGATCTTGTGTAAGGAAAAAGTAAATAAGTTGGTGACTTTTCAGAAATTTGTTAGACTGCCTTCTTGAGTCATTACTTTTTTTGCAGTAGCTGCAACTGTGAATCTTTATTTATCAATCTTTTTCTATTTATTCTCTTTTTCTGATTTATGGGATATTCTTGTCATATAATTTATACTTTTATAGTTGGTGTATCTTGCTTACCAGCATGCTTCGCTGCTTGATGTGGATGGCACATTCTGTACTAGAAATTCTATTGGTAGAGATGCCTCAGAATGCAACCATTCTGAACCAAAATTGCAAAAATATTTTTTTTAAATCAACCATTTTATGCTCCTGTTCATTTCTGTAATTTTAATTATAATTATCAGAATTTTAACTAGTTAAATGCCATTCCAAAAAAACTGTTCAAAAAATGTGATCTTATTAGTATTAGCCTCAGTCTTCTGGATTCTGCAGTTGAAATGAAAGATTATAAAGATATTCAACATTCCCTTAATGAGGTCTAAAATTCAAAAAGTAATTACACTGAAAATTGATTCTATGAAACAGGGTTTGTACAGAATAAAATAGTACTCTTATCTAAAATTTATATTTTAAATAATTGGCTCAGTGAGGATGGTTTCCCCAGAATATGTTTATTTTATCTTTCCAAGTATGAAACTTGATAACCATTTCCAGGTTCTTATACCTCATTTCGAAATCTAAAGTGAAACCTTACCAAAACTATGCAAGTTCTGCACCAGAACTATTACAGGATGATATCATGTCCTACGCAAATGATTTTTTTTTGAGCAATGCAGGGGGTACTTTGTATTGGATGGGTTTTTTAAATGATTCAGTTGTTGCTGACAAGGCCTGTTATAATTGGTTAATCTTAATTCCCCTTGTAAAGATGACGGTGAGTCATCTTGTTAAAATGATGTGCTGTACATCTTCAGATGAAGGTACTACCTTGGTGTAGGCATTTCCAATACTTAGTCCAAGTGATGAAGAAGGAATTGTATATTGAGCTTTGGATAATGTGCCACTTTGAGGCCCCTGTGTTCCTTATTGGTAGAGGCCAAGGGTTTTGAAGTTGCTGTGGAGTAATACATGCAGATAAATACAGTTTATTTTTGGATTTCATTCTGTAGTGTTCAAAGAATTGAGAAATGTTGCAGTAATTTTAATTTTCCAAAGTTTCCAAGGTTTAGATAAAATTCCCTTTGAGCAGTAAATATAATCCCCGTCTTCTCAAGGAAGACAGACAAAACTGGAAACTACAGGTGAATTACCTGTGGGGAAAAAAGCTAAAAGCTGTTATATGGTATAGTAGTGCAATTAGAAAAATGCAAACTAATTGGGCAAAGCCATTATAATTTTGTGAAAGGGAAATTACTTGGCTAAAGTTATTTTTTAGATGTAACATTAGCTGATTTTCTGATGATATTTGATCATGTGCAACATTAAAGGTTATTCCAGAAAACAAACATTAATTGTCTAGGACCTAATGTATGGATTGGAAATTGGAAATTGGTTGGCTAACTGGGAATCTTTTTCAAGGTGGCAAGATGTAACATAATATGTATTAGGATCAGCTCTCAATTTTAAAATAGTTGGACAAAGGCACTAATAGTATAGTTACTAGAAGTGCTAATGTGACAAAGGTAGTAAGCTGTAAAGAGAACATGAGGCTACAAAGGAACATGGGTAAAGTGAATTGGCAAAAATCTTGTAATTCCATTATATTACATTTTTTAACGACACATTAGAATGCCATTCAGACTGTCAAGTCTATGTTAGGCTCTCAGAACAATCCTTTCAATCCCATTCTCCCACTGAAAGTGAAAGACCTCCACATGTCCTTTAACATTCTCCTGCTTCTACTATTAGCTGTCCATAATAGGGTCAATTAAACCTATCCTGTTAACCTACCAACCAGCATGTCTTGGCATTTGGAAGGAAGCCAGAGCACCCAGCAGAAACCCATGTGGTCATTGGGAAATGCCCATGCTTCACACAGGTAGTACCAGAAACCAGAATAGAACTTGGAGTACAAAGTACAATCTTGGACTTATTTAACGAACAAAGCAAATAAGTTGGTAACTTTTCAGAGATTTGTCCATTTCAGACTGATTGTCTTATCAGAAAAATATGCTTGTACCTTCCAATGTTTCGAATAGTTCAGGTGACTTCACTGAAACATTAGATCCTGATAGATGTGAGAGGATATTTATAATTTGGAACTTGGTGCCCCTGTATAAAACTAAGGTGTTTTTTAAAATTTTGTTTCAGGATGGTGCAAACAAGGAAGCAAAGGTAGATTAGATGGTTTTAAAAGCTTTCTTGCTGTTTAATTTGATCTTGGCTGATTTGGATTGTAACTTCATTTACTTCCGTTAACACTTGGTTGTTATCTAAGAACATTTATAAATCTCTTTGTTTTTGAAATTGTGCAAAAATCAGCCTTTCTAAGGAGGGAAATAATCCACATTCCTACAGCTCTGTGTGCAGAAAAGTGCATCCTAATTTCCTTCCAAAATTACTCATTTTAAGATCATTCCTTCCCCCAACTATTCTGCTTCATTTTCATTATAATCCACATTAATGGAATTTTAATCATGAGCTCTGGTATTTTAGCTCATTACTCTGTGGTATATCCCTCCAAATCAATAAAAATTCTTTGAGCTACCATGAAAACTGAACTCCAGAATGAGAGTCTGACCAAAGTTATATGTAATTGAGTGATAAAATCCCCTTTGTGCAAAATCTCACAAAGACATCCATGTGAGACCCTGCCTCAAGAAGGCAGCCAACTTCATAAAGACCCCCCCCCATCACCTCTTCCCATTGCTACCTTCAAGCAGAAAGTACAGAAATGTAAGGTCCAGCACCTCCAGGTTTAAGAACAGTTTTTAATCCAACAGTTGTCAGGCACTTAAACCACCTCACATTGGCCTGATCATAAATGACTCCATCTCCCATCAAAAGATCTGTTTTCCCTTCAACTGAACTAACTGCAACCGTGATTATTTACTATATGCCTTGTATTTAATATCTCTATTTCTGTCTTGGCATGTTGTGGTAATTTAATGTATACTGTTATGGGTTATATAAATATGGTTATGGATAAATATCTTTAAAAGAAATAGATTGTGGCGGTTTAATGTAGGTCGCTTCACAGAGTAACACTTCACAAAAGACGTCTCATTTAAAATGCAAGAGCTTTGCTGAAGCCAGACATCAAAGCTCCAGTTGGCTTTGCAGAAACAGTGAAGAATGTTGATCTATTGTGAATGGACAATAAAGTCCAGGCTTAGAAGTACTGATAAGATCTTTCAAAGATTGGGTTTGGAGCCTTGAGAGAGGTTTTTGGTTTTTATAAGCAGAGAGAGGAAAAAACAAACAGGATTCTTCTCTGAGAGAGAGAGAGAAAGAGAGGTCAGTTCAACAGTAGCAGTTGAGGCTGCAAAATGGCCAGCTGGCAGGCTTGTTGAAAGACCCCACTTTGAAGACGGGTTGTGAGTTATGAGTTTCAGCCTGTTCAAAACCCTTGTTGTCCTTGCAAGAGGAAATGGCTGGCGAGAGTATTTCTCCTGAAATAAGGGAAACAAGAGGAACTCTGTGGTGACCTGGAAGAAAAGATTGTCATTCGAAAAAACCAAGATAGGGCAAGTTTCTTCGGCAAGACGCTGAAGTAACTGATTGGAGGAAATCAGTTTATGTGTATCCAACCAGCAACAAATCTCTCTCTGAAACCCAACAAGAACCTTCCTGAGCGGTAATCATTTAACTTTAAGCACCAGAACCTAGTGAAGATTCATAAATGTTAAATTCTGTGCACAGGATAAGAATTGCCTGATACCAGTGAACTTGGAGAAATGAGAAGTGAATAATTGAACTGTGAAACAAATAACTTTCCTGAACATATATATAGACATTACATATACACGAGCACTTAGAATTAGAAGGGGGTAATGTTAATAGTAATATGATCCTGTTTTTATGTTTAAAGAAAATTAAAAGCAACTTTTGGTTTTTTTTTGTGTATTTTAAATGCCTGTCTGGCTGCAGCAAGTAAGAATTTTGGTGCATCTGTATATTCTTCTTGTGTGTATGACAATAAACTGATTGTCAACTCTATATCTATCTTTAAATACATGAATATTGTGAGAGATGGGAAAACTGATCTAAAATTATGAACATGAAGGAAACTAAAATTCATACATCAGTTAATGGCTGTAACCAGTACAAACAGGAAGAGCTTGGGAATTAGGATGCAGGAAAGCAGAGTCAGCACGATTAACATAAGAATCTTCTAGTCTTTGTGACAAGATCAATGAGCCACCATAAGAATAAGATAAGGAGCGGTAAGGAACAATAGAATGTAGGAAGTTGAGGTAGTCTGGATAGACAGAAGTGCCAAGTTCTACATATCTAATTAGTTTACCTTACACAGATTTACAAAGTTATACATATTAAATTAGTCAACCTTAGACAGGATGAGCCAACTCTACATACCAAGAGACTGTAGCTCCGAGAATCAGGAAGGTGTGAATAAGGACAATAACATGAAGGGACACCGACAGGATACCCCCTGGTCCTCCAAGTATACTGAAACAGCACGTAGGCAGGCAGGATTGCCTATGCCAAACCTCTCCAGCAGGAGGCAGAAGAATGTAAGGGGGAAGGTATTCCTATACTGAAATCAACTGTATAAAAGTTGGGTGAGCCCCAGTGTATGTGTGTATTCCCAGAGTAAGGGGAAGCACCCAACTTTGCATTGTTGTAAAATAAATGTTCTTTGTTCTCAATTTTTGTCTCGAGCAATTTCTTTAAAGGTAATTCTGTTTCTAACAATATGATGGCTATGGATCACATGCGCAAAAGAGATTTAGTTTATTTTGACATGGTGTTTGGTGCCAACATCGTGGGCTCATGTGCCTGTTCCTGTGCTATACTGTTCTGGGTTCTATTTTTGACACTGTGATTTTGAATTTTAATTTAGACATACAACATGATATCAGGCTTTTTCAACCCACGAGCCTATGCCGCTCAATTACACCCCATAGACGTTTTGAACGGTGGGAGGAACCGGAGTACCCAGAGGAAACTTGTGTAGACACAGGGAGAGCATACAAAATTCCTTACACACATGCCGATTCGAACCTAGGTCACTGATGTTGTAACAGCATTGCACTAATCACTACACTAACTATGACCCCCAACTGTTTTTCATCAATTGCTTTTCTTTGAGGTCATTCATTCATAAATTAATGCTGTCAAATAAACATGGAGTAAGGGATTTTTAAAATTAAATTTATTATTGTCGAATATACCAAAACACAGAAAAAGCTTTATCTGCGAAGGTTAGCAAAGAATCTCAATCATAGATTCATTTAAGGAATTTACTTTGCACATTATTTATTACTGAATATATTTTCTGTATTTGCAGTCAGTTTGTTTATATTTCCTTCTTTATTTTACATTTCTCTCTTTTGTATCTATATCTTTTTCTTGAGTACAGTTTACATATTCAATCAGTAGAAGTTCTTCCTGACCTGCAGGAAAAATAATCTGAGTTGCATGTTATGTCACGTATGTACTCTGACAATAAATTTGACTTTGATTTGAACTTTGACTTTAAGTTAGAATAACTTACCTTTTTTTTTTATTTTAGAAAAGGAAGGTCCTGAGAAAAAGAAAATGAAGAAGGAACCTGGAAATAAAAAGTCTGTTCCTGTTTGCAAGGCCACACTTGGCGGCATACTTTTTGGGTATCCACTGTCGGAACGTCAGCAGATGGCTCTAGTGATGCAGATGACTGCAAGAGATAACAGTCCAGGTCATACCAACCATAATTTTTTTCTTGTCAATTTGTGTAATAATTCAGGCCTCTTGAGCAAAATTTTTTATGATTTTAAATACTCTGCTTAGATGGTTAAAATAAATGCAAAACTATTTTTAAAAATAAGCAAGCATGATGTTCTGTGAAAATTTATGAAAATAGAACTAAAATGAATCAAGAAAACACAGGTTGTTTTTCTTTATAAAACAGTAATGTACATATTTTGCATTGTATTCTGCATATTTAATGTTAGGTATATCTCATCTGTGAGTAGGTAAAAAAGATAAAGGTTCATTATTGTCACTTAACACTACATTTAGAATTTAACATACATGAAACTCTTTAACTTTTGTCTACCATTTGTATAACTCTATTGACTTTCTCATCAATTTTCATCCCTGATGAAAGTGTCAATTCTCTCAAAATGAGAGATATTATCCTGGAGCAGCTGTTGCTCTTGGTTGCAATTGAATGGCCATTCAAAATTCATGTCCTATCTTAAGCTGGGGTATAGAATCCGCAGTCCTTGATTCAGCAGTTTCAGCTAGAACTTAGCCAATGTTTTACCAAGCGAGCCTTTCTGTGAGGACTCTTATTCTGTTTAGCATGTAGCTATTGAAAATAACACTGACAATAAAAACTCTGAGCTTTTGTTTTCATGCATATTGATCCCTGAGAACAAATGGCATCAATATAGGATGGATGTCCTGGTTTATTTACTGCCATCATAATGGGGCAGACCTGCCTTTCAATAAAATTCAAGGCTTACATAATATGGATCTGATTTGAATAACCTTTCAGAAGGGCTAGGAAACAAGATTCACAAAAACAACTGAAGAGACATTGAAATTTAGCAATAATTCAGCCTGGCTCATGCCACCTAAATATTACATGCACTTCTTAGATGCACACACTCTGGATTACTGAGTCAGTGACCGACAAAAATAAGATTGTGGATTCAGTCCACTCACCGTCATTTACATTCTGAGTCGTGCGAAGTAAATCTACTTTTAAGGTATTCGTTCTTGGCCTACCCTTTTTAATATTAAAAGCTTGAGCTAATCGGAAGGTAAAAGAGCGGATTCCCTTGGTAATTGGTGAAACTAAATCTGTGTCCTATGTAGTAATTGTGGTTGCGGTTGGGGGGTGGGGTGGTGATTATCCTTTTCTGATTAGGTGCCCACAGATTTTGTTTTACCTTTAAACCTTTTATATTGATTTGTCCTCAGTGAGGACTAAATTTATTTTCTATTCCATGAGTCACTTTTATTTTTGGGGAGAGGGGCTGCCATGTTTTATTTTCAAATTTTGCATCCGGTGCACTGTCCTGTGGAATCCCATCTTGTTCTAATTGAGTTCTTTTAGCCTTTCTCTCTCAACTTGTTTACTGTATAAGGCAACAAAATTACTTTTCTTTCTCATCAATTTTTGAATTTGTTTTTGCTTTAACGTTACAATTACTTCATCTTTTCTATTGTAATTCTGTTTTTAAGACCAGTGAAATGCAATTAGTTCCAATCTCTACTGGTCCTGCAGAGTGTTTCTTGTTTAGAATATTCACTGACAAATATTTCTGTAATGAGGAGCTGTTTGTCTTTTATGTTCTTTCATTAATTGCCAGCTTACTGAGTAAAGTATTTCAGAACTCTGTCCCATGATCAAAGTTCACCAATATTACTGAAAAAGAGATGTGATCTTTAATGTCCAGTTCATTTCATCCATGTGTATTGATTTCAAGTCGATGGGGTATGAAATGTTGTTGGTGAACTTTGTGTACCATTTAAATTATATTCAAAGGTACTTAAATGTTACGCTTGACTGATGAAAAAAGGATGCAGAACAAGTGTACACAACCTTCCAGCTTCTTTTGGTGTGGCCAAGAGACAGCAGGAGCCAATGTAGGTATCAACAAGGCACATTATACCAACAGTCTTTGGAAGATACTCATTCAACAAGGACTCTTTCCTGTGCCAGAGAAGGGTGTCCAATGCAGCAACACAGAATTATGCCTACTAAATATTTTTGGCAAAAACTCAAAATGTAAAAGAAACCCCTGTTATTCTTTAAGACATTTGCCATTTTATGTATTTAATGTGGAATATTGAATAGAAGACGCATCAGGATTATTGTGGGGTTTTACTGTTTCTTCAACACGTCACTGCATTGGACGTAAATTTAAGGGCACTTCCATGAAACCGACTTAAGCCAATTTCACATCTTGTGTCATTAATTAAATGTTTTGTGCTCAAACTAACTGTGTTGGCCATGCTAGTGACTTTTTTCCTACACATATATATATATATTGTGGTAATCTTCCTGCTTGCATTGTAATGTATAGATTAGGAAGAGCAGTAGAAAACTAACCAGAGGTTCAATCTTGATCATTATTTTATCAGTCTTAACAAAAAGTTTGCTTAACTCTATCCTACTTTATTTCTGATCTGCTACAGCTTTGAGTAATATTTATCGTGTTTCCTCGAACATTAAAACAACATAAGACCTAGAAGCAAGCAGAGGCCATTGACCTCCTGTTCTCTATGTACCATTCAGTATAATCTTGTATGACTTCTTGCTGCTTTCTTGCTCTATCCCTTCGATTTCCATTGTCCAAAAATTAATTTATCTCTAAAATTAAACTTGGCAGCTTAGAGAATTCAAAAGATTCACTCTTCTTTGAAATCTCTTCCTGTCAGCCTTAATTTTGTGACCTCTTACTAAGTCCAGACACCCCACATGAGAAATATCAATCCTTTGTCTGCACCATTATTCCCTCAATGCCGTTATCTCTCGTTCTCTAACTTTCAACTCCAGAGAATATCTGATCAGTCAATTTAATCTTTACTTATTGGAGATTCTCCAGGATTCCATCTGGTGAATTTTCATAGTGCTTCCTGTAATGTAAGTAAATCCATCTTTCATTTGGGAGAGCAGACCATGCTGCTAAGGCTTAGGCTTAATGAGTTGGGTCAGGCTATTGTTTTGAGGATCTTGACTTGCTGCTGTATAAATCAAAGCCATGGAGCAGCCATATTGGTGATGAATTACTTGACTCCAAATGTGAAATTCAAAGGGATATTATTTTTGAAGGTAATTTTCAATGGAGGATAGAAGAGAGTGAAACAGACGTACGTCTGAGTTGTTCTTAAGTGGGTCATTTGACTTTAACAGACTTTTAAGCCTGTCCTAATTTTTCATTATAACCTAGTAATGTAACCTTGTTTCTTTTGGTCTTTGATCTAGACAGATTTGTTTTTCTGTAGAAAAGAAAATTGCAAAAGGAATAGTGCCTTAGCAAATCTGAAGAATTAATTTCCTCATTTATTGAGAGTATGGCCAATGTGTCAAAATAAATGGCGACAAGGAGGTCTCGCGAAAGCTGGCCTTGGTGGCCGGCATGTTGTATTTGCCATTATATAATTGAGTGCAAATGCTAGGACAATGGAGGAGGACAAGTGTACCGAGCTTAGAGAGCATTCCTTGTATGTCCGGGGCATGGCAACTGCCCCTTCAGGTGGCACCCTGGGTCTGTGCCACGCCTGCCATACTGTAGATGTGCCCTGCTAGTTGGAGTGTGTCTTTGTTTTGCATGAATCTTAAATCAGTGGAATTACTTAACATCCCACCGTTACTATTCTTCTATTATCTAAAAAATTCCAAATTCCGAAAAATGTCTGAACCTTAGTTAGGGTTTTGGATAAAAGATTATGCACCTGTATACAATTTTTAGAAACCTTGCCCAAATTTGCAGACAATCGCTGATTGGGAATTATAATTAAATATGAGGCTGTGATTAGGGAATTACAAAAATATACAAGTGTTAAGGCAATGAGATAAAATGTAATGTAAGGATGTGTAACACAAAAATAAGAAAATGAGTGATATAAATCTTCCACTTAATGGAAGATTAACATCAAAGAATTATATTAAAGAGTTTTGCAAGTTTCAGCCTCAGCAATCATTGAGATATAGCTAAAACACACACCCTTGAAAGTTGAAGGTAGCCAATCTAAGCTTGAGAACTGCATCGAGCTCTAGGAAATTAGCCCATTTGTCAGACTCCAACTCCAATTTAGAGAAGCACTGAAACAAGCATTCCTGATATCCAGGCCAAGTTAGAACCAAAAATCAAAGATGCATTACCTTCTCAGCTCTTGATAAAACTGACTAAAAGATGGCAGTGTAGCTGGCTGCTACAAGCTATGGCTCTGCGGAGCCTATAGCACAGGAGAAGTTATAGCTGTATGGAGGTTAGTTCAGAAAGAACACACTGTTCCCAGAAAGAATGACATGAACCCAGTTGAGTGGAGTTAACACACTTTGCTTTATTGGTCTCACAGCCTTGCTTTTATTCTCAAGCTGAGGGGCGTGGTCAAAACCCTCTCAGCACTTGATTCGCTTTCCCTGATCGGCCAGTTAACCTCTTTTGGTTGTGGCCAATTGGAGGGCGGCGCTGCGGGCTCCGTGCAGCCTGCTGGATCGTCGTGTTCGTCCTTCATTTTGTGAGGCCCCCTGGGAAGCTGCAAAGGGGTGCCACAGCAGAAACATTTCCAAGATTAAAAATGAACTGCTTTGATGAGCAGGCCCAGAAGATTGCTTCAAAGTAAACAATAGCTGTAGCAGAGGTTGACACAGGTTCAGACTCGTAAAGGGTGAAGACATGAGATTGCAGATGCTGAAATTTGCAGAATAAGCCAAACAACTTGATGTACTTAGTGTATTAAACAGCCTCTGTTAAGGCATAAAACAGGGACTATTTTATGGATCCTCTACATCCTGACTTCCTGGTTGCATGCCATTTCAATTCCCCTTCCCTTTCCCACATTTAGATTTATTGTCAGAGTACATACATGATATCATATACAACCCTGAGATTCTTTTTTCCTGCAGGAGAGGGAAAATTGCCACTTATTGGTAATGCAAAGAAAAACTGTAGTCAACATATGTAAACAAATGAAGAAATGTAAACAAACTGCAAAACAGAGCGAAAAATAAAGTGCAAAAGGAAGAGGCTTTAATGAGTCCCTGATTGAGTTTGTTGCTGAGGTGTCTGATGATGGAGGGGTAGCAGCTGGTCCTGACCTTAGTGATGCGAGTCTTGTGGCATCTAGACCTCTTTCCTGATAGCAGCAGTGAGAACTAGGTGGTGTGGATCATTGCTGCTGCTCTCCGACGACTGCATTCCCTGTAGCTGTTCTCAGTGGTGTGGAGGTGTTGGGCTGTATCCACTACCTTTTGCAGGGCTTTCTGCTCAGGGGTATTGGTGATGCAGCCGATCAGCACATGATTTCTCCACTCTCAGAGAGAGGAAAAACAGAAACATAACTGGCACTTCATATTCCACTTGGGTAGTCTACAACTGAAAGGTTTGAACGTTGAATTTTCCAACTTCACATAACCTACACTCCCTTCTTCTGGTTCCTTCTCCCAGTTGGTTCCTTCTCCCAGCTGTTCCATCTGCCCATTTTCCCTCTGAAGGTGCTTCCAACAGTCGCCTTCCTTTTTAGATTATATCCTTGGTTTCCAACTTGTCACTTTTTAGCCCCTTAGAGGGTTTTGACCACGCCCCTCAGCTTGAGAACCTCCACCTTCCCTTCCTCTCCATCCGGTTCCATCTGCCCTCTTTCTCTTTCCTTGTCTGGCTTTACTTATCACCCATCAGTAACTGTGTCCTGACTACAACTCTTGCCCTCCCCAATGTGGCTGTAACTTCTCAACACCTCCGTCACTTGGTTCCACCTATCAGCTCCCTGCCTCTGGTCTTCTTGTCCAGGCTCTCTCCCATCTTCACTCATTTCTGATGCAGGGTCTCAACCAGAAATGCTGCTAGACTCCCCGAGTTTCTCCAGCAGTTCAATGTAAAGGAAGGAGACAGAATTGGCAGATTTTGCAATGTTCTTCCTGTTTAATCCTTGCCCAATGTTATTTAAATTCAGTGCTAAAAAGACCTTTGTTGGGTTTTTTTTTATAAACCTCAGGGATGGAACATTCTGAATGAACCAGCATAGTCTCCAAAGATAAATGGAGTAGTAAAAAAGGATTTCTCAGTTTTTAATTTAATAGTGCGATAATTCCAAATAAATATGTTCTTATTTACCACATTAGTTTTCACTGGGACCATAAAATCATTGATAGTGTATTGTTATAAATTGGGATGCATCGTTAAAGCAGTGGGAATGTTGCTTGCATTTTGAGCAGCTGGACTGTCTAGGATGTAATTACACCATGGATCATGGATAAATGAGCACAGTAGAGCAGTAATTACATTTTCCAATAATCTCTTGATGCAACATTCCCTCTTGTCCAGCCTTCAATTCCAAACCATTGTGACCCCCCCCCCCCCCCCAATGCAAAACTCTAGGTGAGAACTCAAAAGTGTGAAACTACACAGATGAGTAGCAAAAATCAAGTTGCTGGGCAAACTTAGTGGGTCAGACAGTATCCATGGAGGCAAAGGGATAGTGGATATTTTGGGTCAAGATCTGCATCGGGACTGTGTGTGTGAAGAGGAGATAGTCAGGAGGGCAAGAGGGGGATGAGAGAGGAGCTGGCAAGCAGTAGATCCAGGTGAGGGGGATTTGAATGGCAGATGTAGCCAGGTGGGGGATGGAAATGTGGAGATAGTAAGGAAGATTGGGAGAAGTGGAGACAACAAAGGGCTATAGATTATGGAAGATGATAAGAAAGTAAGGTGATGAATGGAACCAGATAAGGGAGGAATGGTGGTCAGATTGGAATAGATGAAAGAGGGGATTGGGAATCCAACGGGTTGAGTGTGGGGTATAAGCAGATGGAGCTAAGTTGAGGAAGGGGAAAGAAACAGATTAACAGAACCTGGATGGATCAGGAGTGAGAAAAGAACAGAGAGGATGTGAGTAAACTGAAATTCATGTTGTAAGGCATAACATGAGGTACTGTTCTTCTAATTTGCTTTTGCCTCACTGATGAGTCCTGAGCACTACATCTTAAACTTATTTCCCACATAGATCTCTTTTAATGGTTTACTGGATAATCATGCAATGAATAATTAATATTTCCCATCAGCCCAACACCTTGTGTGAATAACAGTGGAAGACATTATGGAAAAGAAAACATCTGTATGAACAATTCAAGCTAATTCTCCAGAAGAGCTTTCCAACTGGCAAAATGAGAAGACTTTTCTGCCATCTGCCCTAAGTGAATTGGATAGCCTTGCAGCAGAAATTTTAAAAACAAGTTTTGTATATTCCTAATTCAGTCTCCAATGCCTCTTTTCCCACTGCTGTGAGCTTCATGTCATACCTATCTTTGTTTTTCTCATTGACAATTCAATTTTATGAATTTTTATCAATTGACTTACTTGTAGTTGTCTTTTATATTGTATTAGTTTTGAAAATATCATTGGTGAAATTTGTTTTTTTGTACTAAACCATTTTTTAATGAGTGTTGTATATTTTTTTTAATTTAATGAAAATAAGTAGAAGAATGTCATTGATGAACTATAATTTTCATGTGCTTCATTGGACTAAATTTTCCATCTCAGACAGTTTTGGAGCAGTGTTTTGGATGTTGGTTACTCATTCTTTTGACCATATGTACTGTAGATATAGGGGAAAGTGGTACAAAAATAATAATCGTTAAAGAAAATGCCTTTGCATTATAGCAATCCTGTTGTCATTTCTGTGCCTCATGTTGGAATTCAAACCTACCCCTTGGAATAATCTTGGGCAATTTGTGGGTTTGGCCCAATTTGCAACATTAACTGAACAAATATTTTGATTTATTCTTCTTAGATTCTACTCCAAACCACCCATCTCAGGCAACGCCAGGACAGAAAAAGACTCCAAGTTCCTCATCTCGACAAAAAGACAAAGTTAATAAACGAAACGAGCGAGGAGAAACACCGTTACACATGGCAGCTATTCGTGGAGAAACAAAACAAGTCAAGGAGCTGATTAGTCAAGGTGCTGACGTTAACGTTAAAGATTTTGCTGGTGAGTCAAAATGTGGGCTTGAGGTTTCATTATAAGTGAATTAGGTTTTTCACATTTTGTTTCTGTTTTTCGCTCTGATCAAAGATGAGACATTTGGTTTCCTCTGATGCCCCAGTTAGAGCTAAGTTGGAAAGATCATTTTATGGTCAGTCATAGATGGGCTGATCGCATTTGACTTCCTCTTTATTAGGGAGCAAACAAAAAGACATCTCCCATTTCTTTTGACCTATTCTTATTAGAATGTGTCACTACAAGCAGCCTTTTAAACTTGCACGTCAACAGCTGCTGCTTGAAAGAGGTTATGGAGACCAAACAGTTTCTTTTTAGGAGATTGACAAATATTTGAAAAGGCAGGTTTTGTTCAGAGCTATTATGCTAGATAATTTCTAAAATTATCTGAGAATTAAAACAGGTAAATTAGTTTAGCCAGGTAAATTAGTAGCAGTATGCTACTTTCCAGATTGGTGCTTAAACTATAAAACTTCATAGACTAATTTATATCATGAAAATGTACGTGCAAATGAGCACTAACTCAGAATAAAGATTGACTGAATTATCCATGTTAAGTATTTACAGGCAAAGTTGTCCATTTAACATTTTGAAAGAGGTAGAGAGAGCTAAATGATCGGGAATTCCTTCAAAATTTCTTGGTAAACCAGTGTTCTTTACCTAGAATGAACTTGTACTGTTCTTGTGCAGCATCTAATTTGGAATCTTGCACCTGTTATTTCTTAATTTATTACATTAACTCATCCTTCTGAGATTTATTGCTTTCTAGCTGAAGAGCCATTGTTTTTTTGTCAAAAGTACATTACACATTTTTATTAAGGTTTGTAGACGCAGAAGAAAATCCTGTGAACCCATCAAGATCTTGCTGTCTCTCAGTCCTATCTCTATGTCTTGCCCTTGTTGCTATTTAATTCCTAAAACCTTATAAGGTTTTTTTTCTCCACTCAAGCTCTCATTTTATTTTCCTTTAAAGCCCTTGTCATCTTCATGACTGGTGTGTTCACTTGCTGTGCTTGGGGGGGGGGGGGGTGGTGGAGTCCTCTTCCTCACACAACCTCCTCTTAAGACCTTAATTCTTATCCATCAGGCAGTGGACACTGCTTTCTTTCAATCTTGCCCTTGTTGCCAAGTCTACACCGGATAGCCTAATAAGGACTATTACATTTTTTAACTCTGAAACTTCTTGGAGCGTTATACTGAAACTTGGCACAATCCAGGATAAATATCGTTCTTGACTGGCACCCCATCATCTATTTCAAATATACACTCTTTCCAATGCAATGGCTGCAGTGTGTACTGCTGTCAGAATGCAAACAGTAAGAACTTTGCCTCTCTTCAAAATCAGGATGGTTTGTGATTTAGAAGAATATTGCAGATCCTTCATCATTATGTCAAGATCCTTTCTGATCTTGATTAAAATTAGTACAGGTGCCTAACCTTTCATCAGGATCATCGGAACCAGACATCTGCCGTTGTTCAGAATCTTCCAGACTTCGGAATCATTTTAAAATGGCAGTCCCTTTAGGCGAATGCAATGTTTTAAAATTGCACAAAACAGGTGGCGCGGGGTGCTAAATGAATTTAGATAAATAAAGATCCATAAAAAGAGCATAATATCACTAGCATGTTTTTTTTAAATTTTAAAGTAAAACCCTCAGGGCCTCCCCCCCCATCCCCGCCTTTCCTTTACCTTCAATGGAAAGGTGACTCTCAGCCCCGAGCACAGTTGGGAGAGGTGGCTGGTGGCTGGCTCAATGCAGGAGCAATGGCCATCTTCCTTACCCATAATTCCCTTTGCAGCTGTAACTGCTCTGGCTCCCGTGTTGAGCCGTCACAAGCGAATTCTGGGCTCGGCAGAACTGCACTCCTGCTGCCTCGTTGGGCGTTAGATTGGAGGGGGAGTCAGCGGTTGAATGGGGGTGGGTTACTGACCGATGGAGTGGGGGGGAGCGAGTGAGGCGGTCAGGCGTTTTTCATTACCAAAAAAGATGTTGGCTTTTAGAGGTTGCCAGTGTTTGGAATCCCTGATAAAAGTTTAGGCACCTTTATGGGAGATTATGCAGTGTTTTAGAAGACAACTCATCACTACTTTCACCAGGGCAATTGGGGATGGGCAATAAATGTCATGGTTTTATGTTCAAGCCCTTTGAACTCGAGGCACTTTAACAAGTGCTAAAGCATGGTACCTATAAATGACTAATTTACCCATTCTGGGTAAAATATTTGTCCAAAGGGTTTGAAAGCCTTTTTGCTGCAATGAAAGTTAGCCAAGAACAATTCCTGTACCAAGCTGTGATGCATCCAGGTAGGATGCTTTCTATAGAGAAACAATGACTGACCATTTCTACCCATGTCCAACCTACTGAGTTCCTCCAGCAATTCTTTGTCTGTTTAGGCTACTTTCTATAATGTATCTGTAAACATTGCTAAGGGGCCTCCAGGACATTCCAAATTTACTCAAGTTTCTGTGTGCTTTCTTGGTTGTAATATGAATGTAAATGGATCAGGACAGATTATTGGTAATATGTACTCCAAAGAACATGAACCTCTCCATCATCTTGACCCCAGCATGACTGATATTTAAAGGGACATGCATTCCTTCCCATTTCCTGAAGTCAATTACTTTCTCCTCTCCTCCATTTTGTTGATACCGAGGGAGAGGTTGTTATTCTGACTCCATGCCAGCAGACTCATGATCTCCCATCTCTACATCTATCAAATTCCCATCGATTGCCTGCTGTAGCTTAAAAAGAGCGTATTCATTGCATGAAAAGCACCATCAGAAATGCCTTTCACTTTTCAAATGCTCATGGAGTCTGACTCTATGTTCATTCAAATATTGGTGAACAATATATGTTCTCGCAGTCTTGTAAATTGTGTGCACAGTCACAAAGTTCTCTGTTGTATATGAATTGGGCTTGGAATTTCTTCTTAAGGCAAAGTAAAGCTTTAGTGTGGTTCTCTTTTCTTCCCTGGACATCTCTCCTGCACCCTCTGCAGGCTGTAATAAAACCTAATCTTTCAAATTTTGAGTTTTTTTTAATACCCCTGAAGAAAGATGGTGTGCAGCACAGATACCTAAAGTATTTTGTTCAGCTATTTGGAACTATTTTTCATTGCCTTCTGAACATTAGTATGGCTAAACCTTGAATGATTAAATCTCAAGGAATCTGCAATAATATGAATCAGAAAGAAAAGTAGTTTTTTAAGGAAAATAGAGGGTTATGATTATGAGGTAGGAAAAATTAGATTGTTGAGTAGGTTAGCACAATATCGTTGCTGTATTCTGTACTGTGCTGTAAAGGTCTGTGTTCTAAATCTCCCCAAGCAATTTAGTTAGACTTTTTGATTCCCGAATGGCTGAAGTTATGGTAAATAGTACCCTAGTCCATGCCGTAGCAAATCCCCACCCTCCTAGTCCCACTGACCAGCACCCGGTCCATACCCCTCTAGTCCCCTCCTATCCATGTAACGATCCAGTCTTTCCTTAAATGTAACCAATGATCCCGCCTCGACCACATCTGCCGGAAGCTCATTCCACATCCCCACCACCCTCTGCGTAAAGAAATTTCCCCTCATGTTCTCCTTATAATTTTCCCCCTTCAATCTTAAACCATGTCCTCTAGTTTGAATCTCCCCCTTTCTTAATTGAAAAAGCCTATCCACATTTACTCTGTCTGTCCCTTTTAAAATCTTAAACACCTCTATCAAGTCCCCTCTCAATCTTCTACGCTCCAGAGAAAAAAGCCCCAGTCTGCACAACCTTTCCCTGTAACTCAGACCCTGAAATCCTGTCAACATTCTCGTGAACCTTCTCTGCACTCTCTCTATTTTGTTTATATCTTTCCTATAATTTGGTGACCAAAACTGTACACAGTACTCCAAATTTGGCCTCACCAATGCCTTGTACAATTTCATCATAACCTCCCTACTCTTGAATTCAATACTCCAATTTATGAAGGCCAACATTCCAAATGCCTTCTTCACCACACCATCTACCTGAGTATCAGCCTTGAGGGTACTATTTACCACAACTCCTAAATCCCTTTGTTGCTCTGCACTCCTCAATTGTCTACCATTCAATGTATATGACCTATTTAAATTTGCCTTTCCAAAATGTAGCACCTCACATTTATCTGTATTAAATTCCATCAGCCATTTCTCAGCCCACACCTCCAGCCTTCCTAAATCACCTTTTAATCTACAGTAATCTACCTCACTGTCCACAACACCACCAATCTTTGTGTCATCCGCAAACTTTCTTATCCAATTCTCCAACCCTATATCCAGATCGTTAATATATATAACAAATAATAGTGGACCCAGGACCGAACCCTGAGGAACTCCACTAGTCACCGGCCTCCAATTGGACAAACAATTTTCTACCACTACTCTCTGACACCTCCCATCCAACCACTGCTGAATCTATTTCACTACTTCCTTATTTATACCTAATGCCTCCACCTTTTTTCCTAACCTCCTGTGGGGAACTTTGTCAAAAGCTTTACTAAAGTCCAAATAGACCACATCCAAAGCTTTCCCTTCATCAACCTTTTTTGTAACCCCCTCGAAGAACTCAATCAGGTTTGTCAAGCATGATCTACCCCTGACAAAACCATGCTGATTACTCCCTATCAATCCCTGTACCTCCAAAAATTTGTAAATAGCATCCCGCAGAGCACTTTCCACCAACTTGCCCACCACAGACGTCAGACTTACAGGCCTATAATTCCCAGGTTTGCATTTGGACCCTTTCTTAAATAGAGGAACCACTTGCTCCACCCTCCAATCCTTTGGAACCACCCCCATGGCCAGTGACATCCTAAATATCTCTGTTAATGGCCCCACTAACTGTCCACTAGCCTCCCTGAGTGTCCTAGGGAATATTTTGTCCGGTCCGGGAGATTTATCCACCTTTATCTTTTTTAACACAGCCATCACTACCTCCTCAGTTATCCTTATATGCTTCATGACCTCCCCACTATTTTTCTTTACTTCAACTGGTTCAACATTTTTTTTCATAGTGAATACCAAGGCAAAGAAATCATTCAAAATTTCCCCCATTTCCTCAGACTTCTCACTCAGCCTACCCTCGCTATCTACAAGAGGTCCAATTTTATCTCTCACTAATCTTTTACTTTTAATGTACTTATAGAAACCCTTTGGATTTATTTTTACTCTGTCAGCCAAAGCCTCTTCATGCCTTTATTTGGCCTTTCTAATTTCTTTCTTAAGATTCCTTCTACACTCCTTGTAGTCCTCCTTCAACTTCTCAGCTCTCTGCTCTTTATACTTCTTGTACACCTCCCTTTTTCTCCTAACCAAATTTCCAATATTCCTCGAAAACCAAGCCTCGCTATGACTTCCAGCCTTTCCTTTGATCCACACTGGGACATAACTACTCTGTACCCTCAAAATTTCTTTTTTGATTATCCTCCATTTTTCATTAACATCCTTACCTGAAAATATCCTGTCCCACTCAATACTCCCCAAATCCCTTCTTATTCCTTCGAAATTTGCTCTTTTCCAATCCAGAACCTCAACTTTAGGCCTCTCCTTGCTCTTCCCTAAAACTACCCTAAAACTAACAGAATTATGATCACTAGACCCTAACATTTAAAGCAGAACCACATAAGTATGGAGCATTATAAAATTGTTGATGTGTTTCCATATCCATGAATAGAGAAAGAGACGCATAGCTAAATCATAGTACGATTTTTAATATCTTCAACTGGCATTGTCCCTTGTTCTTCTCTTTTCCACTAACCATATTTTGTCAAATTAAGGCCAGCTCTATTTATACATATGAATTATATGCTACAGGCCTATTTGAGATACTGAAAACAAGTGCAAGAAAGAGTACATTTAAATTGATGGAGAAAAAAACTGATTCAGATTGAAAACAGAATCCAGTTTGTTGATCCTTTATCAAAGGTTGTAAATTGTTTCACATTTTCATGAAATATTTTCAAAGGTGAATTTTACCTACAGAATGGAGAAAAAAAACACAATTAAGCAGTAGTATTTGGGCATTTGAGTTTTATTTAAGGACATTCTCAACTGAGTGAAAAATGCAACAAAATGAATTTGATTGAAATGCTGCTTTTGAAATGTTTTGGTTTAAAAATATTTCAATATTTTAAAAGGACACTGAATCTAGGTTATCAAGAGGAATAAATAGAATGCTAAAAATATTTTAATCTGACTTTTTAATAAAGTGGAATGATTCGCCACTGATTTTGAAGTAGAGGCTATTTGACAAAAAAAATGGATAGTTGTTTGAAAAGGGAAATTTAAATAGAAATAAAATTGCAGAAAATGAGATATGAAGTCCATGGGTCCAGTTGAAGAACTAATGTTTACATTGGTTCAAAAGGTTGAATAGCAGACAGTATTTCTCTACATGAGAAACCAGTGTGCAGATTGAAACAGTGTTGTGATCCAGGCCATAATTCTTTCAGTTGAAATTTACTGAATGTTGCGCACTGAATTCTAGAGGTAATTAATTGAAAGAATGAGATTGAAGGCTTTTAAGAATATCCATTAACCGATGTAAATGAAAAATAATTAAGCTTTTTATTGTACCATCCCCATGTTATCCTAGGCTGGACCCCACTGCATGAAGCCTGCAATTTGGGTTATTATGAAGTTGCTAAACAGCTGATACTTGCAGGAGCAGATGTAAACACCCGGGGTCTTGAAAATGATACACCACTGCATGATGCTGCAAGCAATGGACACAGAGAAGTATGTATTATGTTTTATTATGTTACATGAATTTTAATTTTAGTGCATTCCAATGTAAGTTTAGTGACAGGAAAGTACTCTAAATATTCCCAGAAAACACTGCAGATGCCGGAGATCTAAAATAAAAATAGAAGATACTAGACACATTCAACAAGTTTGATCGAATCCGCAGAAAGAGAAAAACTTAAATATTTTGGATCAAAGCCTCTTATCAGAACTGATATTTTAAGCTACAAAGAGAGAAGTGGAGGGGTGGACAAAACAAAGAGGAAATCTTTTATAAAGTCAGGCCGGGGTTGTTGAGGTGACAAGCTGCTAATAAAGCCACCTGGTTGCTAGATTAATTAGAGAAGTTGGAGAAAGAGAGTGATTCATTTAAAAGCTGCAAAGTGCAAATCCGAACTGAGAAATATCCACGCCAGTACTGATGGAAAATATTTACTGATTGTTGTTTGTGACCATGCTAGGAAACACAAACTAAAAGCAGGAAATGTTCAAGTACTCCCTATGAATGCAGTCTTACATATTGAGAAGCAGAATTAGTGTTTCAGGTCAATGACTTTTCAACAAACCATCAGAACTCTTGAACAGGGCAATTTCTGGATTTCCATAAGGCTTAAGTTTTAAAGAAAATTAAATGTCGTGTACATCTTCATTTACTTTAATGTTCACTGTTGTGGTGCTTCAACAAAGTTATAAAGAAATTGCATTTTATACACTCCTTTCAGGTATATTTAAAAAAATACATAATTTGACTGACAAGTCTAATATGTTTCTGATACTAATTCATGCCTTAGCTTACACATGTAATCCTATTAGTTTAAAACCTAAGCTACATGAACCATTTGGGTTTCTGGCAAAACTTTATTTCTAGTTACTTGCATTTAAAAATGCTGACATTTTGTTCTACAGTTTGCATCTCATGTTTATTATGTTCCTCTTCTCAAAATATCCTAATTCTTTCCACTTTTTAAGTAAACTTAAAAAGGATATGAAAGCTATGGAGAGGATGTAGATGTGATTTACCAGGATGTTGCCTGGATTAGAAAGTAAGTCTTATCAGGCAAGGACAGCAGAGCTGTGATTTTTCTCTTTGGAGCAAAGAAGGATGAGAGGAGACTTAGAGGTCTACAAGATTACGAGAGGGAGAGATAAGATGGACAGGCAGAGTCTTTTTTTCCAGGGTGGGAATAACAAACACCAGGGAACATCAGTACAAAGTGATGGGAGGAAAGTTTAGGGCAGACATCAGAGGTTTGTTTTTTTTCCACAGAGAGTTGTGGGTGCCTAGAATGCCTTGCCAAGGGATGGTGGTGGAGGAGGCTAAATCATTAGGGGCATTTAAAAGACTCTTAGACAATTACCCCCTCCATAAATCTTCGTCCGCGAAGCCAAGCCAAAAAAGAAGAGACAGGCACATGAATAAAAGAAAGACAGAGTATTACAAGTAGGAAAGGTTTAGATGGTTTTGTGCTGACCAATATAGGAATATATAGGTCAGTACAACTTTGAGGGCTGAAGGGCCTTTACTGTGCTATGTTTTAAACTTTTGCCGTAAAGTACTCCCACAATTAATGGCTTATTGATACACTTTTGACTTATAGTAGTCACATACCTCTTTAAAAGTGTATTTTGAGTGGGGCATAGCAATGCTGAGGATCTAGACAGATGCAAGTTGGAAGGCCTCTCCGTGAAGCCTGATTAAAAGACCGATTTTAAACTTGTCAAATTGAAAATTTCATGTCTTAAATAGAACAAGACCCATAAAAATAAACTGAAGAAGCCAAAAAGTAACTGAGGTCGTAGACCGAAAGTTCACAAGGGAGTATGAAGAAGGTGCAGCCACGATGTCAACACAAACCCAAGGAAGTGGGGATCAACAAAGGAGATTCTGAGTGGAAGATTTTCCAAGGTGGAAAATGTACTAAAGGAGGTGGCAGAAAAAAATAACAGTGCTGGCAACAGCTTTTGATGACCTGAACAATAGGGTGGGCCAGGTTGAAAACAACCTGATAATGACTCAAGAACATCTAAAAAACCTGGAGGAAGATACAACAAAGTGAAAAGCAGATAAACAAATGCTACTGATAAAGTGGACCTCATTGGAAAATTTCAGCTGGAAAAAAGGTACCGAAGGGAACAACTTGGTGAAATTCTTTGAAGATTAGAGATCCCACAAGCACTGGGAGTGGGAAAATTCAAGGAAAAGTTACTTATAGAAAGAGCCCATCGGACCCTCAGTCCCAGGAGAGCGGTGACCAAAGACCACGACAGGTCCCAGTAATATTTTTAAGTTACCAGGATCAGGAGAGCAGCGGTGGTGTATGCCAGGGGAAAAGGTGGTCCAGTCGAGAAGGAAGGAGGAAAGGTACTAACTATTCTTTCAGGACTAAGAGCTACTTTGGTAAAACAATCTTCAGGATTGATGTAGCAGAGGGAAACCAAAGATTTTGTAAAACTACAAGAATTGGAACTGTTTCTACAAAATCAGTGAAAGGGGCCCTAAATACATATTGGAAAGAAGAAGAAAGAAGATCAAGAATAAAAATAAAATGAACTGTAAATTATTTTTAAAAAAGATAAAAACTGAAATGATAGTTATGTTTTTGAAGTGTCTTATCAGTTATTTAAAGTAATATTGAGAGGTATACAGAGAGCCCAACAGAGAGTAAACGCTTGACAGGGTAGTAGCAGGCTGGATGCTTCAACTTTAGGGGATTAATGTCATTGTAAAGGGATATTTTTTCAAAATGCCGCCAAAACTAAGGGGAGGGGTTCTTTCTCGGACAGTAACACGGTCTTTTTTTGTGGGCTACGAGGGTTTCTTGATTACATCACTGTCAGAGCAGGGCAACGTATATGTTTGTTAACAAAGGGAAATCGCTTTATTGTATAAATAAGCAAAAGGTTCTAAAGATAGAGCTGAATATTTGCAAATATCAATATGAATATAACACTAAAGTTTATCAGTAACAACACACATGTCAAACTGTGGCCCGCGGGCCAAATTTGGCCCGCGATATAATAATATTTGGCCCATAAGATCATTTCAAAAATGTATTTCGCCCTGCAGCGAGAGCCGATGCTGTTTTTTGGTAATGTCACCCCCATCACCCTCCCCCTTCATTGCACATCCTTCCCCATTGTAACACGAGAAATTGTAACACGAGAAGTCTGTCGCTGTCATCAGCCGGCAAGCCAGTTGGAAGGCTCCCCGCACAACCAGTCACTTCTCCCACCTGTCGAGCGGTGCAGCGGATGGGCGAGCGCCTGTGATTGCCTGTCAGCGCGACGGTCATGGCAGGCTGCACACGGCCCCCGGGCAGCGCGAGCCCCACACGACTGGCACCGGACGGCCCTTCCACAGCGCGAGCGCTCTTCTCCCGGTCGCCACGGCCTTCAGCGCTTGCACCCGCGCAGACCCCAGGGACGGCTGGTTCGGCCCTGCACGTGAAGAGAGAGATGGTGGCTGTCCACAAAGGCTGATCGGCAGCGCGCTGGGCCTGAGTGGGTGGGTAAGCAGGGGTGGGCAGAGGGTGTAGGTGAGGAGTAATGGGCAGGGGAAGTGATGGTGGTGCGAGGGACAGTTAGAGGGAGGGATGAGTAGAAGGAGGGGTGGATAGGGAAGAGGTAAAAGGGGAGGGGCAGGGCGAGTAGGGGAGGGGTGATTAGAGGGTGAGAGACGGGTAGAGGGAGGAACAGGTTGAGGGGAGAGGCAGTAGAGGGGGGTGTATAGGATGGGGTGGGTAGAGGCAGAGCGAGTGGAGTGAGGGGTGAGTAGAGGTTGGGTAAAGGACTGGTCAGGTAGAGGGATGGTGGGTTGAGGGTGAATAAAGGCCTAGAGCCTGAGGAGTAAGCAGGAAATGCTGAGTCCTGATGCAGGCCAAAATGGGCACAGCCTGTGAATGCTGACTACATCTCCACAGGGACCAAATAGGTTTCCCTCAGGTCAAGCAAAGGGTGAACTTGAGCTACCTACTCCTGACCTGTAACATTATCCTCCTAAAGTTATATCCTAAAGTTTAACATTACATATGTTGAAAGAAGAGAAAACATGCAGATGTTGTTGAAAATTTTCAATAAATATTTAGTTCGGCCCTCGACTTAGTCCAAGTTTTTAATTTTGGCCCTCCGTGAATTTGAGTTTGACACACCTGAGTTAAAATATTAATGGGATAAACAGACCCATAAAAAAGAAGGGATTTTTGGCACACTTTAAAAAAATATTAAAGTTTTTCTATAGGAAACACACCTTAAAAAACGGAAAATAATAATTTAAAAAGGGATTGGGTGGGACAAGTCATATTCCTCCCCTTAATTCCAAAGCAAGAGGGGTAGCAATTTTTAATAAATAACATGTATACTGGTGTTGATCGAAGGTACATCCATTGACCCGCAGGAACATTTGTAATGGCCTGTTGTAAGATGTGTGCAGAATCCTAGATGCTCATGAACATCTATGCTCCAAATTTTGATGATGAATCCTTTATACAAAATGTTTTCTTAAAAACAGTAGTGAGTAGACAAAATGTACTGATTGAGGAGATTTTAATTTTTGCTTGAATCCTGTCCTTGATAAACCAGCAAGGAGAGTGACAAAGGCAAAAACTGTGAAAGTTGCTCTATTTTTTATGAAAGATTTAAACTTGATGGATGTGTAGAGACAGTTACACCCTACGACAAGAGATTATTCATTTTACTCAAAGGTTCATGACTCCTATTCAAGAATAGACCTGTTTTTAATGTCTACACAATTGAAAAACAGAGTGGTTGAAATGGAATATTTAACCAGACTATTTCTGACCTGGCTCCTCTGACTTTAACGATAATGATGCCTGAGAGGGAAGGGAGTGTCTACAGATGATGTCTTAATCCTATATTGTTGAGAAGGACAGATATCTGTAATTATATCAGGGAACAAATGGACCCTCCACCAACAATAGTTTCCTAATATGGAATAAATTAAAAGCTTACCTGAGGGGAAAGATAATTTCACATTCAAAAAAAAGGAATCTATAGCAGAGGTCAATGGGCTAGAAAAAGAATACCAGAGAAAGGGTTTGGAAGAAAAATATACAACTTTGGTAAATAAAAAAAGTGAAGCATAATACAATACAAACGTATAGAATATAAAAACCATTTTTAAGTCAAAGCAGAAGTATCATGAATTGGGAGATAGAGCGGATAACGTTTTGTCATGCCAACTTAAGGCAGAAGGGACATCGAGGATGATGAATGCAATTCAAATTAACATTAAGAAATCAATGATACTTTTAAACAACATTATACAAAGCTATATGAATCAGATTTGATAGGGTATTCTATTGAAATAGATGAATTTCTCTCAGCGATTGAGCTGCCAAAACTGGAAGGGACAGATCGGAAGGAATTAGATGCTCCCTTCAATATAGAAGAGATTGAAAAAGCCCTGAATACATTGCAGGCAAATAAATCACTGGGAGAGGATGGTTCCCACCCTGGTTTTATAGATAATTTTAAGACTTCTTGATGCCTCTTATGGAATTATTAGACCGGGCAGTTGAAACCAAGACTCTTCCAGAATCCTTCTCAACAGCTATTATTACAGTACTACCAAAAAACACAGAGCCCTGGTAAAACAGTTTTTATACTGACCTATATCCTTGTTAAATGCGGATTACAAAATATTAGCAAAAGCACTAGCCAATAGACGAAGGCAATATCTACCTAAATTGATAAATTTGGACCAGGTGGGCTTTGTTTTAAAAAAAGACACTCTGAAGATAACTTGAGCAGACTATTTAATTCATTTGGCTAAGTCTAAAGAAATCCAAATATAACTGTATTGTTAGATACAGAATGGCCTTTCCTATTTAAAGTACTAGAAAAGTTTGGAATGGGCCGAACATTTATTGATTGGATAAAAACTCTAAGCCTCAAGCTAACATTATAACCAATGGCCAAATGTCATTGGTTTCCTTTGAGTAAATCTAGTAGACAGGGGTTCCCACTGTCTCCTGGCCTCTTTGTCTTGGCAATTGAACCATTAGCAGAAATTATAAGGAGACGTCCTGATATAAAGGGATTCAGAGTTGGCTGGGAAGAGCATAAAATTAATATAGTTGCAGATGATATGCTGTTATACTTATCAGACCCGGCTGAGTCCTTGACGAAATTAAAGGCTGCACTGGAAAAATATGGAAGAGAATCAGGATATAAAGTAAATTTGGAAAAAAGTGTAATTATGCCATTAACAAATTTTGATTGAGAGATATCAGAAAGGAGGCTGGTTCAAATGGAAATTAGGTGGAATTAAATATATAGGAATAATGGTAAATAATCATCTATAACATTTATATAAACTTAATTATCTTCCCCTGCTTGGAAAGATAGGGAAGGATATACAAAGATTGAGAGACCTGACTATAACATTAATTGGAAGGGTTAATAGTGTGAAAATGAAACTGATGTCAAGACTGCAATACCTCTTCCAATCATTGCTGATTTCTTTACCTAAGAATTTCTTTAAGTTACTTAATGGTCAAATCATAAAATTTTTATGGAATAATAAAATGACTACGATTGAGGTGGGAAAATAAATTGGCAGGATTAAGATGAATGGATTTTAAAATATTATTTAGCACCCCAGGTGAGCTTCCTCTCATCCTTTTTTGAAGAAGAGAACTCTCACAGATCCAAATGGGACTGCATACATTGAGAGAGGATGCAGCGAAGGATTTCATTTATAAATGGAATGTCAAATTAATAGCAAAAAAATAAACAGATAACCCCATTCTAATACATATGATTAAAATTTGGTACGAGATCAATGTATATTTTGGGGGGGAAAAGTGGGGATATCACCAAAATCCCCATTGTGTAAGAACAAACTATTGCCCATGAATTTTAAATATTTGGCATGAGAAAGGAATTAAACCTATTGAGGATTGCTATGAAGAATGGCTACTAATGTCCTTCGAGCAACTAAAACAGAAATATAATGTCAAATGGAACCTTCTTCTGCTTTCTTCAGTTGAGGTCCTCCCTGCAGGAGAGATGGGACCCCACAATGGCCCACCCTCAAACAATGAAGTGGAGGGGAGGCTTCGATTGGGGAATGCACCTAAATTCATAAACAGGATGTAGCCTGCTCTCCGAGGCAAAGGTTAAGCCAGGCCTACAAAGGTCGAGGGAGAGGTGGGAGTCGGATCTAGGTGTTACAATACCAGAGGAATGTTAGTATGACTGGTGTTTGGACAGTATGACAACAATTAATGCGAGATATGGATTGGTTCAATATAATTTTCTACATCAATGATATCTTGCGCCACAAAAACAACATAAATCAAAATCTGAAATATCTGAAATGTGCTTTAGGTGTGGCATCGAAACTGGATCCTTCATACATTCCACATGGTCGTGTGTGAAGGTAAGATCATTCTGGCATGATATCGCTGAATCACTAACAAGAATAACAGGAGTGACCTTCACACACGACCCAGAGCTGTACCTTCTGGGCAACCTTATGGATGTGAGCAATAAACTGACTAAATTTCAAATTTGTTTTGTTAAGGTGGCTCTGGCTGTGGCCAAGAAGTGTATAGCAATCACCTGGAAGTCCGACTCTCCCCTACTTATTGCTCGATGGGCCGGGGAGATGCGTAGTTGTATATCCAAGGAGAAAATTATGTATAACTTTAAAAAATAATTGACACTTTTATTAAGATATGGCAACCCTACTTAGATTATATAGGGATCCAATTGTAAAAACTTTACCCTTCAATGAACGTAAAGATGTGATACTCCAGAAAGAAACTAGAGCTCTGACGGTACATGAAGTTGTATTCTAATATTGGTGGGTGGGGGAGGGAATAAAGGTGAAAATATTTTCATTTATTTTTAGATTATAAACATTTAATATGTATTTGAAATCTCTAAGGATATTTATGGAAAAACTGAAATATTTTAGTAATTTTGCACATCCTGTTGATTTTCTGAGAATGGAAATTTTCATTTTTCCCACCCTAATCCCCTTTTTCCTTTAGATTGTGAAATTGCTTTTGCGCAATGGGGGGGATGCATACCAGATGAATCATCGTGGAGAGCGTCCTGTGGATGTGGCTGATTCAGATGAAATGGAACAGCTTCTGAAAGGGGAACTTCCGCTCTCTGATGACGAAGATGATGACAGTTGTACAGGTAGTGAGGTGTCTTTCCCCAATTACATAACATAACATAACAATTTACAGCACAGAAACAGGCCATTAGGCCCTTCTAGTCCGCACCGAACCAAACACCCCTCTCTAGTCCCACCTCCCTGCACAATGCCCATAACCCTCCATCTTCTTCTCATCCATATACCTGTCCAACCTTTTCTTAAATAATACAATTGACTCCGCCGCCACAATTTCTCCCGGAAGCTCATTCCACATGTCTACCACTCTCTGAGTAAAGAAGTTCCCCCTCATGTTACCTCTAAACCTCTGCCCCTTAATTCTTAACTCATGTCCTCTTGTTTTAATCTTTCCTCCTCTTAATGGAAATAGTCTATCCACATCCACTCTGTCTATCCCTTTCATAATCTTAAATACTTCTATCAAATCCCCTCTCAACCTTCTACGCTCCAAAGAATAAAGACCTAATCTGTCAATCTCTCCCTATACTCTAGATGCTTAAACCCAGGTAACATTCTGGTAAACCTTCTCTGCACTCTCTCCACTCTGCTTATATCCTTCCTATAATTAGGCGACCAGAACTGCACACAGAACTCCAAATTAGGCCGCACCAACGTCTTATACAGTCTCAACATCACCTCCCAACTCCTATATTCCATGCAATGATTGATAAAGGCCAGCATACTAAAAGCCTTCTTCACCACCCTATTCACGTGAGTTTCTACCTTCAGGGAACGATGTACCGTTACTCCTAAATCTTTCTGCTCTTCTGTATTCATCAATGCTCTCCCATTTACCACGTATGTCCTGTTCTGATTCTTCTTACCAAAATGAAGCACCTCACACTTATCAGCATTAAATTCCATCTGCCATTTTTCAGCCCACTTTTCTAAGCAGCCCAAATCCCTCTGCAATCCTTGAAAACCTTCTTCATTATCCACTATTCCACCTATCTTAGTATCGTCTGCATATTTACTAATCCAATTTACCACCCCATCATCTAGATCATTAATGTATATAACGAACAACAATGGGCCCAATACAGATCCTTGAGGCACACCACTGGTCACCGGCCTCCAACCTGACAGACAATTATCCACTACCACTCTCTGGCCTCTCCCTTTCAGCCAATGTTCAATCCATTTGACTATCTCAAAATTTATACCTAAAGACTGCACCTTCCTAACTAACCTTCCATGTGGTACCTTATCGAAGGCCTTACTGAAGTCCATATAGACAACATCCACTGCGCTACCCTCATCCACATTCCTAGTCACCTCTTCAAAAAATTCAATCAGATTGGTCAAACATGACCTTCCTCCCACAAATCCATGTTGAGTGCTCCTGATCAGACCCTGTCTATCCAGATGTTTATAAGTACTATCTCTAAGAATTCTCTCCATTAATTTACCTACCACAGACGTCAAACTTACAGGCCGATAGTTGCCAGGCTTCCTCCTTGAACCCTTTTTAAATAACGGAACCACATGCGCAATGTGCCAATCCTCCGGCACTATCCCCATATCTAATGACATTTGGAAAATTACCGCCAGAGCCTCTGCTATTTCCTCCTTCACTTCTCTCAATGTCCTGGGGAAGATTCCGTCTGGTCCCGGAGACTTATCCACCTTTATATTCTTCAAAAGCCCTAAAACTACATCTTTTGTCATTTCTATATTCCCCATATTTACCCAATTTGCTTTTTTTATCTCACATCTCCCAATATCCTTCTCCTTAGTGAATACCGAAGAAAAGAAACTGTTCAATATTTCTCCCATTTCTCTAGGCTCCACACACAGTTTTCCGCTCTGATTCTCTAAGGGACCAATTTTGTCTCTAGCTTTCCTTTTACCATTAACATATTTGTTGAACTCTTTTGGATTAGTTTTCACCCTGCTTGCCATAGTTTCTTCGTACCTTCTTTTAGCTTTCCTAATTCCTCTCTTAAGATTCCTCTTACATTCAATGTATCTTTCAAACATCCCCTTAACTCCATGCTTCTTATATCTAATGTATGCCTCCCTTTTTCTTCGAACCAAGTTTCCAATATTCCTTGAAAACCACGGCTCTCTCAAACCTTTTTCCCCTCCTTTTAACCTAACAGGAATATAAAGCTTTTGCACTCGCAAAATCTGATCTTTAAAAGACTTCCATCTCTCTACTACATCCTGCCCATAAAACAAATTGTCCCAATGCACACCCTGCAAGTCCTTTCGCATCTCCTCAAATCTATCTTTTCCCCAATCAAAAACCTCAACCCTTGGCCCTGACTTCTCTCTTTCCATAATGACATTGAAGCTGATGGCATTATGATCACTGGACCCGAAGTGCTCGCCAACACTAACCTCCGTCACTTGATCCATCCCATTTGCCAACAGTAGATCTAACACTGCTCCTTCTCTGGTCGGCACCTCTACATATTGTTGTAAAAAACTATCTTGCACACATTTCACAAACTCTAACCCATCCAGTCCTTTCACAGAATGTGTTTCCCAATCTATATGTGGAAAATTAAAATCTCCCATAATTACAACCCTGTGCTTATCACAAATATCTACTATCTCCCTACAGATTTGCTCCTCTAGGTCTCGGTCCCCTCCAGGTGGTCTATAATACACCCCTACAAGTGTAACCTCTCCTTTCCTACTCCTCAGTTCCACCCAAATAGCCTCTGTGGATGTGCGCTCTAATCTATCCTTCCTAGGCACCGCTGTAATATTTTCCCTGACAAGCAATGCAACCCCACCTCCTCTTGCCCCTCCGACTCTATCACACCTAAAACAACGAAACCCAGGGATATTCAGTTGCCAATCACATCCCTCCTGCAACCATGTCTCACTAATCGCTACCACATCATACTTCCAAGTATCAATCCACACCTTCAGCTCATCCACCTTTTTTACAATACTCCTGGCATTAAAATATATGAATTTCAGAGATTTCCCAATTTTTAATCCCTGTTTTCCCTCATCTTTAAGAACAACATTATTTACTTTTCCTGCCAATTGCCCTTCATCTTCTTCCAGAGCATTTCCCTTCTCTATCACCTGCCCATCCATATTCAAATACTTACTACAAACTTTCTTTGTTTGCATTCTAACCTTCTCCTTACTGCTCTGTACTATTTTGTTCCCTCCCCCCCAACCATTCTAGTTTAAAGGATCCTGAGTAGCCCTAGCAAATACCTCTGCCAGGATTCTGGTCCCCCTGGGATTTAAGTGCAACCCGTCCTTACTGTACAGGTCACATCTCCCCCAAAAAAGGTCCCAGTTATCCAGAAACTTAAAACCCTGCCCCTTACTCCACCCCTTCAGCCACGTGTTAATCCTCCACCTCATTCTATTTCTATTCACACTGTCACGTGGCACAGGGAGTAATCCAGAGATTACCCCCTTTGCGGTCCTTCTTTTTAACTCCCTACCTTCCAGTTCTATCTCATAAAAGACGGTACTGTAGTTGTTTTTAGGAATTTGCCAGATTTGCATTTTAATTGATATTTGACCAAGTAGAAAATTGCCTTTTAAGGTAATCAGTGTCAAATACAACCTTTGGGATCCAAAAGGAATGTATCAAGTCATCCTTCAAAAGCAGGTACTGTAATGTGGTGAGGGAAATTTTTAACTTCTCAGTTGATAACACTGGACAACAATTTCTTTTCAAAAGGTTTGCTTCCTGAAAAAAAAATTGAGGATTGGCCAAAGCAGCTTGCTTTGTGGCAATATCACAAGAAAAGGAACAGAAGAAGGCCATTTGGCCCATCAAATCTTCTCCGTGAAACCTCCCTGAGCTAAACTTGTCTCACATCTAGTTCCAAGTTCTGGCCTTGACCCCAGATCCCATAATACCCTGACTAATTAGATACCTATCAATTTCCCCTTTAAATTCCCCCAAAGATCCTGCTTCCACATCTGCATGTGGCAACGGATTCCACAAATCCACGACCCTCTGGCTAAAGAAATTGCTCCTCATCTCTGTTGTAAATTGGTACTTTTTAATTCTAAGACTGTGCCCTCTTGTCCTGGAATCACCCAACAGGGGAAACCTCTTATTTACATCCACTCTGTCCAAACCATTCATTATTCAAAATGTTTCTATGAGATCCCCTCTCATTCTCCTATATTCTAATGAATAGAATCCAAGAGCCGCTAGGCGTTCCTCATATGTTAGCCTTCTCATTCCTGGAATCATTCTGGTAAACCTCCTCTGTACCCTGTTCAACCTTGCTCTATCCATTCTAAGATAGGGACCAAAAATTGCACACAGTACTTCCAACAAGGTCTCATCAATGCCCCATAGAGCCTCATCAACACCTCTTTATTCTTAGACACAATCCCCTTTGAAACGAATGCCAACCTAGCTTTTTTTTTACTGCCGAGCCAACCAGGCAGTCAACTTTCAGGTTATCTTGCACGAGGACCCCAAGTCCCTTTGTACTTCTGAGGTTTGAATTTTCTCCCCATCCAAATAATAATCAGACTGTTTATCTCCTCTCCCAAAATGCGCAACCGTATATTTCATCTCATCTGACATTTCTTCGCCCATTTTCCTAAGGTGCCCAAGTCTCTCTGTAAGGTTTCGATTTCTTCCACACTTCATACTCCACCACCTTTCTTGGTGTCATCTGCAAACTTTGCCATGAAACCATTTGATCCACAATCTAAATCATCAATATACATTGTAAAAAGTAGCAGCCCCAACACTGACCCTTGCGGAACGCCACTAGTAACAGGCAACCAACCAGCCAATGCTATCAGCCAATGCTCTGGCCAGTCTTCTATTTTTCTGGTAATTCCATGTGCTCTCATCTTATTAAGCAGCCTCTTGTGTGGCACCTTATCGAAGGCGTTTTGAACATCCAAATACACAACATCCACAGCCTCTCGTTTGTCCACCCTACATGAGATTTCTTCAAAAAAATTCCATTAGGTTCATCAGCCAGGATCTTCCCTTCATGAAACCATGCTAGCTTGGACCTATCATGCCATGCACCTCAAAATATTCCATAACTTTGTCCTTGAGGATTGATTCCAATATATTTCCAAACATTGAAGTCAGACTAATAGACCAATTATATAATTTCCTTTTTTCTGCCTCCCTCCTTTCTTAAACAGCGGAACTACATCTGCGATCTTCTAATCCTCAGGAACCATGCCTGAGTCTATTGATTTCTGGAAAATCAATTCCAATGCCTCTATAATCTCCAAGGCCACCTCCTTCAGAACCCTTGGGTGCACCTCATCCGGTCCCGGAGACTTATCTACTTTTATCACTATCTCTCTTGTAATCCTGACTGTACAATTCTATTCCTGGACACCTTGGAATATCGGGTATATTGCTAATGTCCTCCACAGTGAAGACTGATGCAAAATATCCACTTAGTTCCTCTGCCATTATTACCCATAATTTCTCCAGCTTCACTTTCAATCAGCCCTATATCTACCCTTGTCTCTCTTGTACTTTTGATATATATTTGAAGAAACTCTTAGTCTCCTTTTGTATGTTATTAGCCTTGAAATTTCCTTTCATAATTCATCTTTTCTTTCCTCACGACTTTTTCTCTCTGTAAATTTTTTTTAATTTCCCAGTCCTCTGCTTTTCCAGTAATTTTTGCTACCCTGTATGCCCTCCCTTTTGCTTTAGCTTTAACCTCTTGTTAGCCATATTTATGTCATTTTACCATTCATAATTTTCCTTGAAATATATCTATCCTGTGCTTTCTTTATTTCTTGTAGAAATGTCAGCCAATTCTGTTCTGCTGTGTCCCCACCACCATCTAGTTTACTTTTCCAACTTGGGCCGGGCCAGTTCCTCTCTCATATCACTCTAATTCCCTTTGTTCCACTGAAATATTGACACATCTGATATCATTTTTCCATTTCAAATTGGAAGCTGAACTCTATCATGTTGTGACCACTACTTCCTAAGGGCTCCACAACCTAATCCCCTCAGGTTCATTACACATCACCCAATCCAAAACTGCCAATCCTCTGGTGGGCTGATCGACTAGCTGTTCCAGAAAGCCCTCCTATAAACTAATTCTCGTGAGATCCTTTACCTTCCTGACATTCCCAATCCCCTTTCATATTAAAATCTCCCATAATTATCTTGACATTCTCCTTCGGACCTGCATTTTCTAATTCCAGCTGCATCTGGCAGTTCACGTCCCTGCTGGTGTTTGGGGGACTGTGTATTACAGCGAGCGAGGTCTTTTTATCCTTTTCATTTCTTATTTCAACCCATAAAGATTTCACAATTTCTCTCCCTATGTCCTTTCTTTCAAGTGATCAAGGCCATGCCACCCCCTCTACCTACCTGCCTTTCTTACCTAAACAAGGTGTAACCCTGTACATTCAGTTCCCAATCACATCCCTCATTCAGCCATGTTTCGGTCCTACCTTTCTATTTGCATCTGCGCCACTAGGTCATCCACGATATTCCTAATACTCTGGCATTGAAGTACAATCTGATTTCTCTGCAGTTCCATTGTTCACCAAATTATCTTCACTTTTCCTTTGTCTTTTTTGCTGCACATAAATTTTGACTTATTTCCAATTTTAACTTTGTCTACCATTATACCCTGGTTTCTTTCTACCCTAATCTCAGCACTAAGATTCAGATTCCCACCCCCTGCCAAACTAGTTTAAATCCTCCCCAACAGCTCTAGCAAACCTGCCTGCCAGGTTCCAATGATCCACAAATCTTCACAAATGATTCACAAATCGCTCGAGTTCAGAAGAATGAGAAGAGATCTTATAGAAACATATAGGATTATGAAGGGTATGGATAGGATAGATGTAGGAAGGTTTTTTGAGCTGGCCGGGGAAACTAAAACAAGAGGACACAGTCTCAAGATTCGGGGGAGTAGATTTAGGACAGAGATGAGAAAAAATAGTTTTTCCCAGAGAGTAGTGAATGTTTGGAATTCTCTATCCAGGGAAGTGGTTGAGGCTGCCTCATTAAACATATTTAAAATTTGGTTAGATAAATTTTTACATGATAGAGGAATTAGGGGATAAGGGGAGAAGGCAGGTAGGTGGAGTTAGGTCATAAATTAGATCAGCCATGATCTTATTGAATGGCGGATCAGGCACGATGGGCCATTTTTGGCCGACTCCTTTTCCTACTTCCTATGTTCCTATGAACCCCTGCACCAAATTGAGCCACGCATTCATCTGCCACATCCTCCTATTTCTACCATCTCAAGCATGTGGCACAGGCAGCAATCCAGAGATCACCACCCTTATTTCTTTCTCTCTGTTATTAGTCCCCACATGGACCATGACATCTGTCTGCTCCCCCTCCCTTGCCAGAATGCTGTGAACTCAGTCAGAGACATCCCTGACCCTGGCACCTGGGAGACAACACATCAGTCGGGAGCCTCGATCTTGTCCACAGAAACTCCTATCCACACACCTAATCAAAGAGTCCCCAATTATTAGCACTCTTCTCCCCCCCTTCCTTCTGAGCTGGGGGTTCAGCCTCTGCACCGGAGGCATCAACACCTTGACTTGTCCCTGGACGCTCATCTCCGTCTACAGTATCCAAAAGGGTATACCTGTATACTAGTAGATTTAAAATATGAAAAAAATAAGTTGTATCTTTTTTTTAAAAAAAAGGCCCTGATATGAAAATTCTAAGGTGATTTTCATGATCAGCAGCGAAAAATCCATAAAATACACCCAAAAGTGTTCAGGAAGCAAAAATCTTTGTTTTCCAGTGTAAACTTTCACTAAATTTGTAAATTTATCGATTTTAAAAAAAATATATATTGCTTTAAGAAGGAAAAGAGAGTGGGGAACAGAAGGGAATGTGGTGATAAAATGGAGGCCACACAAGGTAAGATGGCAAAAGGAATTGATCTGCATGAGAGGATAGTAAATTTAGTTCATGAAATATAAGCTGCAGTACATATTGAAAATCTGAAGTAAATCAGACAACTCTGTAATGAATGAGCATAACTGCAATAGTTTCATTATTTTTCCAACTCAGTCCTGCCTTTACACTCTAATGCAGTATTTTCACAAAGGTGAGGGAGCAACTTGTCAACTTCAACTGGATTGTGGACTTGACATTGAGTTCAACCAAGTATTTTTAATCCAATACTTCAGTATTTATAGTTTTATTTCCCCTGTTTTTCATTAGTCCACTGATAATTCACTTATTCATCATCTATTTATACCATCCCCAGTCCTCCTTTTTGCTTTTGATTAATTGCCTTCATTACCCTTGCTCACCTGATGTCATCTTATTTACTGGCATTTAATTTATTAGGTTTCTTGCCTAGCATTTTGCAAGCATTCTTTTCTCACAGATTTTGTGCGCGCTCGCTCTCTCCCCACCTTTCTTTACATATTAAAGCATTTCTGTCAAGTTGCAACAGAGCTCCACGATTGGCATAGCTTAGCTCAACACCAGCAATCAAGACTAGGGTTCGAATCCCATGCTGTCTGTATGGAGTTTGTACTTTCTCCATGTCTGCGTGGGTTTTCCCTGTAGGCTTCGGTTTCCTCCCATCGTTCAAAGACATACCATGGGCTATAGGTCATTTGGGTGTAATTGGGCTGCACGGGCTCCTAGATCGAAATGGCCTGTTACTGTGCTGTACCAACTTTTGTTTAATTGTAAAAAAAAATGATTGAGCCTGATGGCTGCAGAGAAAGGTCGTGCTGTACAAGTTTTGCCCAGATCTCTTCCTTAGAAACTCATTCTTTAACATTACTGTTGTTCCTTTAATAGGCAGACATAAAGTTCATATCAGCTACTTGAATAATTACCATTGCCAATCAGTGATTTTGTTTACCAATATTTGTTCTGTTTAGTCAAGAAAACATAACTTTTAATCTTGTTTATCCTCCCTATTTTTTCCACTGGATTTTATTAACATACAGTGCTTTCCAAATTATTCCATTGTGGAAAGCAGGAAATGTGGTATTTCCTTTTGGAATTTCAACCAGTTAACTGGAAAGAACAGACTTGAACAAACTGGAAAAATAAGTTCCTCCATTTCACCACATTTTCCATATCCCAGCCCAATCTTGGATTTTTTTCTCTCTCTTAAAACATTCACCTTTTCTTATTTTGTCTACAAAAATAATCCACAATATTCTTTCACCACATTCTTTGGAACCTTTCCAGTTGGGCAGCTGATAATATGCATATTGTTAATTGAAAGGAATCCCCAATGTACAAATCTATATTCTAATGTTAATGTTTCTCCTGTTACTTTGTCCACTTACTGAAAAATGTATATTTCAGTGATACTGGGTTTGTTGAATGTTGGGTTCCAAAAGAAATATTCGTCTAGCGTATTATAAAGAGAAAGATGTCTAATTGGTGCTATAATCTTTCAAACATTTTTGTGTGTCATTAGAATATCTTTGCACTTGGAGCTAAAGTTGTGCATTTCTTAGAGTAACTCATTGTTTTGTATTTCTAGAATCTGAAGAGTTGCCCTCTGTGAACCCATCTAGTGTAGATGATAATGTGGATGATTCTGAAGCAGAAAAAGAATTAAAAACTGAAACTAATCAGCAGTTGACACCCTGCAAATCAATTGCATCATCTGCCCTGGATGAATATGAATTCAAGGATGATGACGAAGAAGATGTTGATGAAGAGGAGGAAGAAATAACCAAGCTTGTAGATCAGAAAAGAATTCGAAGAAGAGATGGTAAAAAGAGTGTTGTAAAAGAGAACAGTAGTTATTTAACTCCGCCAAAGCTGGAGTTTCATAAACCATTCAAAATTAAAAAGCCTAAATCAGCACGAGTTCTTGTTACATCTAGCTCTGAAAGTTCAGATGATGAACCGCATCAAGATAAAAAATCTTGTTCAACCAGCTCTCTAGAAATTGCTCCAGATAGCAGCAAATCAGACGTGAGGGCTAAGAAAGAAAACCTGGTCACTCTTGAACCGAAGGAGAAGGGAAAAGGGAAGAAAAAAGTGAAGAAACAAAGTAAAAATAAAGAGAACCAGGAGTTCAAAGAGGAGAAGGAAGAAAAGGAAAATGCTAAATTGATGCTTTTCTCCACTTGTTCTGCTTTGGACTCATTAGACCGTTCAAGAGAGGAAGATTCATTTCGAAAGTCTTTAAAAGATGATTCTTCGGGTCATCAGTTTCACCTTACAACTGTTAAGTCTCCAAAGCATGCATGCAGTTTAAATGAAAAACGATCAAAGCCACTTAAACAGGAAAATGCTAAAACTGGCCTATCTTCAGGAGCATCAGAAATAACTTTTCAATCCGAGGTTGTTCGATTTGATCACCTTACAGACTCTGACTACACCTCGGAGAGTTCCAGCAATAAGTCTTTTAAATACAATACAAAAACAAAGCATCGTAAAAAGGATCTGAGCGTAGAATTCGGAGAAAAGTCTGGACAGAGAAGCAAAGAGGAAGAGATGGGCATATTTGATAACATGGAAGAAGTTTTTAAAAAGACCGACAAAGATGGCAAAGTTATAAAAAAGCATAAATTAAAGCATAAAGATAAAGAGAAAAATAAAATTAAGAAAGAACATGAAAATGAAAAGGGAAAACACAGGCAAAAAGAAAGTGAAAAGATATATCCTGAGTTTGATAGAGAATATTGGAAAGAGAACTTCTTCAAAAATGATGATACTAATGAAACATTCAAGGAAGAAAATTCAAACTTGTCTCTTGCAGAAAAACCATTAAAAGATAAAACTCCCATTAAAGAAGAAAAAGTATCTAAGGAGAAGTATTTTAAGGAAGAGAAGTCTTTCAAAGAAGACAGAGAAAAGGAAAAGTCTAAAAAGAATAAAAAGGAAAAGCACTGTAAAGAAGAAAAAGAAATTAAACTTGCAAATCTGGACGAAAGGAAGGAAATTGTGCTTGCAGACAAAGATGATTCACTTTACTCCAGTGTTTTTCTGAAGAAAGAGCATACAGAATTATTTGAGAAAGAAAAAGTCACAGATAAAGACAAATCTGAAGCTCCAGATAAAGAAAAGAAGGAAAACAAGGAAAAAAGTGAAAAGAAATCCCCAACTAAAGAGAGGGACTTGGAAAAGTTAGAGAGAAAATATTCTGACAGGGAAAAGAAAATAAAACACGAGAATAGGTTTGAGAAAGAGAAATTAGAGACTCATGAAAAATCATTTGGTAAAATACAAGAGAGTGGAGAGAGGTCAAAAGAAAAAGACCGATCTGGTAGCTTATATTCCACTTCAGAAAAAAACCACCGAGAAAATGATAAATTGAAGAATATATTCTCTGTCAAAAAACCTGAGGAGAAAGAAAAGAGCAAAGAAAAATTGGACAAGAAGCATGAGAGAGAGAAAATTGAAAGGGAGCGTCATTCCAGTGGTGTAAAGGACAAAATGGAGAAAGAAAAGCATATGAATGAAAAGAAGGCTAAGTATTCAGAAAAAGATTCACAGGAAAACATTGTGAATAAAGCGGACAAAGTTAAAGTAAGAGATAAAGAAATAGAAAAAGAGAAGAAAAAAGAGAAATCGAGGGAAAGAGAGGGTGACCCTGTGACAAACTCCAAGCACTTGCATGATGAGAAGAAACGCAGCGCAGTTGAGAGTAGCAAAGGGTCTCACGATAAATTATTTCCCTCAAAGGATAAAATTAAAGAGGATTTTCCGAAGACTCTTGAAACAAAAGAGAGAGAAAAGAAAGAAAAGGATAGGCAAAAAGACAAAATACCAGCAAATGCTTCTGTTAAAGCAAAGCTTAAAGAACCAGAAGTGGACAAACTGAAGCCCAAAGATTCTGGTGCCACAAAGGATGTGCGCCCAAAGGAGAAGAGGCTAGTAAATGATGACTTGATGCAAACCAGTTTTGAAAGAATGCTGAGTCTAAAGGATCTGGAAATAGAGCAATGGCACAAGAAGCATAAAGAGAAGATTAAGATGAAAGAAAAGGAAAGGCAGAGGCATCGTTCTGGCATTGACCTCTCAAAATTAAAAGAACGAGAGAAACTGAAGAGTTCAACGACAAGCAAAGAGCTTGCTCGATCAAAAAGTTCAGATCCATCGGAAGTCCATGTGAAAGATAAGCAGCTGAAAGATGTTAACAATGTGAGATCACTGAGCACCGAGGCAAAACAGAATTTGCCAGAAACGCCAAGACCTCTCATCAGCTGTGAAACTAATTTAACTTCATCCCCTAGACAAGAGCGTGATCGTATGGGACTTACTTCAAGATCCATATCAATGATTTCGGTTGCAAGTTCAGAAGATTCATGTCAGACCTCAGCTGTAGCAACACCACGGCCTTTAACAGATTATGATTCTGATTTCACCATTGAGGGTTCTGAATCTCAGTCTTCTTTTTCTCAATTCGTATTGATTTCCAGTGTCAAATCACCTGCCGTGTATGACCGAGACTCTGATGTTTTGGCTGATTTGACAGATCGGCTTAAATCACCGCATTCCAGTAAACTTCCAGGATCTTATCTGCGATCAGTGTCCGCTGACAATGCTAGATGTGAGAATGAATGCCGGTCTGTGGGTGAAATTCGGAGATGCAGTATACCAATCGTTTCAAATGACCATGATAAATCGTTCCACAAGCAACTTGAAGTTAATCTGCCACTTCCAAGTGAGAAACAATATAGTTTTTCAGTAGCAGTACAAAACCAGGCTTGTACCTCTCCTCGATCAGAACCACTTCTCGACAGTGGCCCTGAAGAGGGCACATGTAATAGCACTTCCTGTTTACAGAGTCCTGCTGTCATTGTACCAAGTGACACTAATTATTTATCACAGGATACAAATTCCAACACCATAATTGTGCAAAGTACTTCTCAGCAGGTGCCTGTGGTACAGCCGCAGCTAAACTGTTTGATTGCTGATAGTCAACCAGAAAAACCAATGGAAATATCATACGATAGGCTTGATGTACCATCACACAGTAATAATGATGGCTTTACACCTACAGTGGCTTGCGAGAAAAACATTTTTTGCCCTGTACAGAATGTTCCACAAGAGTGGGGTTGTTCAGACCAGTTAACATCAGAACTAGTATCCAAGTCTCCACAGAGACCTTGCAGTGACTCTTCCCAAGTTGCAACTCTTCTTGAAACTCCTTATTTTTCACCTACCCATTCATCCAATTCCCCTTGTGCACGACTATCGTCAGACAGTGACGCTGCCTCTCGAGTTCTCTTTTGGCCAAAATGTGGAGGAACTCCAGAAGACTTGCCACAAACTCAAACTTCGCAAGATACTGATCAGGATTCTATTTTGTGCAAAGCACAGCTGGAATCTTCAGGGACAACTGATGAAAAAGATGGGAAACCTCCTCCTCTTAATGCAACTGCTGATCTTGTAAATCGAAAGTCTGTGGAAGATCTATCAAATGATTGTAAAACAAGTGAAGCCCAAGGCTTAGAAGAAAACTCCTCTTCACCATCTGCAGCGTTATCAGATGGCAGCAATTTTGCTGAAAATCTTGTGGACCAAACAAGTACTGTACAGAGTTTATTAATTGAACCTCAAGATAAAGTGGAAGGGAGAAAAAGTACAATTTTAGACTGTCAGGAACCAGCTTGTAATAAGCAGAGTTTTCTGTGGGAAAAAGTGCCAGTAACCTCAGTTGATCAAATGCAATCTGAACCAACAGAAGATCTGTCTGAAGCAACGCCTTCCACTGAACAGGCACACGCACATTCAGTTAGTGACCAATCTCAGTCTTCGGAAAGTAAAGCTCAGGACCAAGATTCCTCGTTGGAGATGGAAGTCTCCCAACATATCACAACTGCTGATCGGGACCCTGTAATGATGCCTGAAGCACCATCAGATGATCGAAGGCAGTCCACTGAATCAACACCAGAAGAGTCAGGAGACCGAATGGAAGCTGACCGCACAGAACAAGATATTCCTCAGAGGATTACTCGCAACAGAGCAAACATATTAGCCAATCAAAGTAAACAATCTACTACCAACTGCGCGCAGGTCTCTGATAGAGATACAGAATCTTCTGCACCAATGAAATGTAAATCTAAGTTGGTAGAGGAAGAGGAAGGTCAGGTACACCACCCACATAAACGAAAATTGTCACGAGTTCCACATCCTATGCAAGTGAAATCCACTTTGCAACAAGCAAAGGAAAAGACTCAACAGTCACTGGCAGCCATTGTAGATTCTTTAAAATTGGAAGAGATTCAACCTTATCATTCAGAGAAGGCAAACCCTTACTATGAGTATCTCCACATTCGGAAGAAAATAGAAGAGAAGCGTAAAGTGCTGTGCAGTGTCACTCCACAAGCACCACAATTTTATGATGAATTTGTTACGTTTACTGGATCGTACCTGCTGGATGGAAATCCTTTGAGCAAAATTTGTATACCAACTGTAAGTGAAATCCCTTAAAATCATTGTTTTGAGCTGGTTATTCTGTGCGAGATACAGCCAGAAATTCAGTTTGTGTTCACTCAATGATAATCTTGCTTGAACTATTTACTCAAGAGAATAAATTGAGTGCATGGAAATAGTGACTTGTTAGTCTTTCAGGGATGATTTTCATTCACAAACAGATCGGGTAACTTGCCCACACTCAGCATAGTCAGCCATTCTAATCAGTTTTTGCCCTATTTTTTTTGGATGCTAGCTCATTTAAATTTTTTGTCTGATTTTTCTCCTCCATGGTACTCTCCAATGTATGTAAAACCCTCTGAAGATCCCTCATTGTTCTGAGCAGATTTAATTTTGCCCTGGCTAGATCTTTTCTCATTTCATTGAAGTTGGCCCTCTTCTATTTTGAGTTATACTTCAAATTGATTGTTCCATTTCTCCATTACTCATCCAAATTTTATTCCACAATGATCACTCTTTATCTAAATGTCCTCCTGCAGACACTTGACCTAATTCCCCATCTCCAGATACAGCAATGCTTTCTTCCTCTTGAATGACTGAGAACCCACTGGTTAAAGAAATTCTCTTGAACACTTTCAAGAAATTCTTCCTCTATTCTTCCCCCTTGTTTTAACATTTTACCAATCAATATTTGGATCATAAAGGTGCCCAATCTAGTTTTTGCATTACTTTATAATTTCGCTGAAGATTTGTTCATTTATCACTATTTGGAATACCAAGGAAGCACATTGAAGTGTTGATCTTCATAAATCTACCCAAATAAATTCTTTCCGCCCTCCCCCCCTCAAGAAGTTCACCATTTGCCAGCGCTATAATGTCTTCCCGAATCAACACCTTTTTGTCTTTGCTATATTTTCTGAGCACTTTTTTTTAAATCAATGAATGCTTTGCCCAGTCCTGCCCCTTGTATTTATTACCATAACTATATCTTTAACTATACCATAACTGTGATTAAATTAGAGAGCTCAAGAAAAAGCCTTGGTTGGCATGCACAAGTTGGGCCAAAGGGCCAGTTTCCATGCTATAAAACTCCAACTCTCAGTCAATTTATATTTGTAGCTTACCAATATTGTTTACTATACTTTTTCACTCTAAATCTATGTACTGCATACTGGACTACTGCAATATAATGTTGGTACTACTGTTCTACTTTCTAGCAGTTTCACACCGTTATGCATTTTATTCCTCTTATATTTCTGATTACTGGCACCTATCACCCTGCTATTTTAGCTTAACCCTTCACATCTGTGTCCCAGGATGTAGAGGCCAATTATGAGAAGGAACATATGTTACATGAGGAAAGCAAAAGAATTCCACGAAAGAAATCAATTTTTCATCCAATTTAAATTGTATTTATTTTTTTAAGGTGTGTTTTCTGACATTTGCAGGGATTGTCAAACTTTCTGAGACCAAGTTCTCATTACATTTTTGATCAATTGGGAGGAGAGTGTTATTGTGTTTGGTTAAATGGAATGTGGGGGGTGGGGGGGGGTGGGTGAGGGGAGGCAGCACAGCACAGTAGCTGCCTCATTGCTCCAGCAAAGAGCAGTTCAATCCTGAACTCTTTTGACATTTTCTCTATGACTGGGTGGGTTTAATCTGGGTACTCCAATTTTCCTCCAGCATCCAGAGTGGTAGATTACTTGGCCAGCAGAAAAATTGTCTCCTGTATGTGTGAGGGAGGGAGGTGGGGGGGGGGGGGGGGTAGAACCTGTAGAAAATTGAAGGGCATGAGGCGAGATTAAAACATGTAGATTGGTATAAATGGATGCTCGATTGTGATTGTGGCCACAGTGGGCCTTTTCTCCATGCTATGTGTCTCTATGGCTTTAAATTTACCACAATGAATGAATTTTTTAATTTGCAAAACCTATTAATGGTGATTACAATGACTTTTCTTTTATAGATAACTCCTCCTCCATCATTGTCTGAAGCACTGAAAGAACTCTTCAGGCAACAGGAAGTTATTCGAATGAAACTTCGATTACAACATAGCATTGAGAGGGTACTGTGTTTGTTCTCTAAGGCTCTTTGAGCATAAATCTGTCTAGAATTTTATAATCTATCAAAAAGATGTCCTCAATCGTAAACTCAAAATTTTAAATGCCTTCATTTGCATAGCTTTCCACAATGTTTTGAATGTTTGACCAGGCAGATGAGATATACAAGAGGCTGTACCTGTCTATATCTGTCTATGAATAAACATGAATTTAAAGGCTAGATTCTTGTGGTGGCAGCTGCTTGTTTCACTTGCTGACAGACTTTTGGACCTTGAATTGGAATTTGTGGTGAATAAAAATGTTTTGGCACACCGCCCTCTGCAGGACATCTGGGAACAGTATGAATAAGGCAAATAATGTCTCTCCATAACCCATCGTATTGCAAACTCATTAATAAAATGTGCAGGATCTGAATCAGGCTGCTTCTAATTAAAGAAGAAGGGAGAAAGAAAGGTGAAAGATTGTAAAAAAAAATTAAGTAATTTTTCTTCAACTATCATTTAAAAATTGAACAACATGTTTTAAAATTCCATTTCCAATCTGAACAGTTATTTTAGCAGTAATGTTAATACAAGTTTACTTGTACTAGAATTAAACTTTGTTTCTCTTCTATTTTTGGTGTGATACTAACATAGTCCAGCCTTTGGAGAAACAGAGAAATTCACAAAGCAAGTTTCTGATTTCCACCTTTAAAAGTAATTGTATAATTGTCAGAAGACACTGTTCAATAGCACTGAGAGTTGATAGCTCCAATTTTTTTCTTACAAAATTATAAGCAAGTTCCCATTTGTCTGATACTGATCTCGTTAAAATATTTCTGCAAACCAACCACCTTGCCTTTTAATGGTTTCAGTATGAAGAGGCCACCTTGCTTTCTTTTGAATCTGTTCTTTGTGTTTACTCACAGGAGAAGCTTATTATGTCAAATGAGCAAGAGGTTCTGAGGGTCCATTACCGTGCAGCAAGGACGCTAGCAAATCAGACTTTGCCTTTTAGTGCCTGTACAGTGCTTCTGGATGCAGAAGTTTACAACATGCCTCAGGACCCTCAGGTGGGAAGGAAATTGAATTGTAAGATTTTCATGTAAAATAAATAAATTGCATTTTAATGTGAATTATTATTGAAGAGAATAACAGCGACTATCAGAAAAGGAACTGAAAAAAGCTATTCAGTTCATCAAGTTGCCTTGCCATTCAATCATGAACTGCTCCATTTTCCCACTCAGCTCCACTCCACAATCTTCTCTCCATAACCCTTGATGCACTGTCTAATCAAGAACCTATCAATCTCTGCCTTAAATACAAAACCACATGTGGCAATAAATTACACGGATTCACCACCATGTGGATAATTTAAGAACAACTTTTGTGTCATCAACAAACTTACTGACCCATCCCTCCACTTGTTTGTCTAAGTCTTTTATAAAAATCATAAAGGGTAGGACAGATCCCTGTGGAAGTCAACTCGTCACTGATCTCTAGGCAGAATAAATTCCAACTACTACTACCCTCTCTATTCTGCAGGCAAGCCAAGGTTCCCTGCCTCATGATTTTCTGAATGAGTCTACCATGCGGGACCTTGTCAAATGCCTTACTAAAATTCATGTACACTACATCTACCTTTTGTTACTTCCTCAAAAAACTAAATGAGGCTCATGAGGCTACACTTAACAAGCCATGCTGACTATCCCTGAGAAGTCTATTCTCTAAATGTTCATAAATCTAAATACTTAAAAGGGGCGCTATCAAATTGGTCGCCCCTTTATTGTTGGTTGGTCAAATCAACTCTATTAAAATAAATATATTTCCTAAATTTATATTCCTTTTTCAGGCTTTGCCTGTTTTTATCCTAAGTTTTTTTATATGGAAGAATAAATTCTGTTTCATGTTTGGATAGTTTCAATTTAGGTTTTATCCCCATAATATTCCCCAGTAAAAATAATTCTGTGTTTTGTAGAAATTGAATTCCTGTAATCTACTCTAAGAACATGACCAAGTTGAATGTAGAAATGTTCCTACCTGCTCGCCACATCTAAATCATCGATCTGATGGGTCTGATTTTAATTTATTTAGTTTCTGTGGCATGAGATATAATTGATGCAAAAAATTATATTGTACTAATCTATATCTTACATTTATCATGTTGGTCATACTATCCCGACATAATTCAAAGCAGTTTTGCTTACCAATTCTTTCTTACATTTAAGGCGGGTTCCCATTTAAAATAAGAGACACATTGCTGAAGTAAATTTCTTTGTATTTCCCTTTCAAAAATCAGAATCTCCACATCACTACGGTTTAGTAAAAACAATTTGTCCCTTAGGCTCTTATTTGAAAATAGCAAAAGATTGTATTATTAAGAATTCCATACTTATTTTTTAATTTTTCAAATGACATCAGTTGCCACCATTCTCCCCTCCACCACCGTGCTCATAACGATCTGATCATTTTACGAGACCAAATTTCAAAATATGGTTACCCATTGTACCAGATATAAGCCTGTTATGAGTCAGAGGGGTTTTGGGAGATGAGTCCCCCCCCCCCCTCCCCCCTTGTGATATTAATCACTAGAGTGTTTACTTTGAATATATCAACCATGATTTGAAGTGGTGTCTTGCCCTAGACTCTCACCATTGGAAACAACCTTTCTTCACTACTCTCTCATGCCTTTGAAATGTTTCAGTGAGATCCCCACTCATTCTCCTAAATTCCAATGAGTCATGGCGTCAACCACCTGTTGGGATTTGAATAGATTCTTCAATAGATGTGCCCTTGTCTGAGCTTTTTTCTAAAAAGGATGGAGAGGAACCTCCTGCTTAACAGAGTGCAGCCTCAGCAAATCTGCACATACTTATGGCTTTTCATGATGTCCACTGGGGTCACAAAAACTTCTACACAGATCCGCCTGCAGAAACAGCATTAGATTAACCTGGTGCAAGTAGAGGGCCCATTATGGTGAAAGAGAGAAATCTGGTGCCCATGGAAAGGTTAATATTAAAGCTTTTTATTTATTTCATTGTTTGTGTAAATATTTTAAATTGTTTTTGTGGGTTTTATTTTAATTACTAACCCTTTTCAAAATAACAAGTGCTGAGGAATTTTTGAACGCTCATGAATATCAAAGATGTTTATTGTAAATGGCAGTTTTTACAGCCCCGAGCTAATGTCGCCTGCCATCAGAGCACTAATGGACATCGGCAGTGAGGCTATGCTTCCTAGCTCGTTGATGCATGGCCTCCAGTGGGATTGTGCCATTGACCATGTTAAACCATCAAAGAACAGGCCAATGATTTCAAGGCAGTGAAAGATTTGTCCTTGTGTTTTTGAGACATATAGTACAGAACAAGCCTTTTGGCCCAACTTCTCTATTGTGACTCATTTGGCATTCTGAACACTTTGCCTGCATTTGGTCCAAGTTCTAACCCCCTTCCTATCCATAAATGTGAATGCCAGTATTATTTCTGCTTTGATGGTTTCCTCTGGCAGCTTGTTCCAGATACGGACCATACTAAGTGAAAAAGTTGCCCTGCAGGTTCCTCTTAAAACCATAAGACTTGGGAGCAGAATTAGGCCATCAAGTCTGCTCTGCCATTCAAATCTTGGCTGATATATTTTGCCTTGCAACCCCATTCTCTTTCCTTCTCTCCATAACCTTTGACACCTAATCAAGAGCCTATCAACCTCTGCTTTAAATATTCCCAATGAGTTGTCCTCCACAGATTCAGCATCCTCTGGTTGAAGAAATTTCTCCTCATCTCTGTCCTAAAGGGACATCCATTTATTCTAAGGCTTTGCCTTCTGATCCTGGACATGCCTACTACAGGAAATATCTCCCTGTACGCTCCATCACGCCCTTTCAATATTCGGTAGGTTTAAATGAGATTCTCCATTGTCCTTTTAAACTTCATTGAGTACAAGCCTAGTTCCATCAAATGCTCCTCTATCCCCTCACTTTAAATCTATGCCCTATAATTTAAAATTGTCTCTCCAGAGTAGTAGAGTGTGAGCATTAACTGTATCCACATCCCTCATGATTGTATAAACCTCTGAGGTCAGCCAGCCCTCACCAACGCCTTGTACAGCTGCATCATGAAGTCGTTATGAAGGCGAGCAAGCCAAACTCTTTCTACATCATCCTGTCCACCTGATTTGATTAAACATTCTAAAGTTGTTTCTCAAAATCTTTGTTTCAGGGTGATGAAAACAAAACATCGGTGAGGGATCGATTCAATGCACGCCAGTTTATGTCCTGGTTGCAAGACGTAGATGATAAGTTTGACAAATTGAAGGTAAGTTTCCTTCAGGAAATATTCAAATACAGTACAATAAATATGTAATAATGAAACACTATAAGCTAATCAGAACGTGGTCCAAAGGAGAAAATAGGACCCTGTTCATATTGTTAGGTGTTACTTATGCATGAGAGCTCTATCTGGAAATGTTAGCTATATCTTCATCTCTGACTACGACCCTGGAAGTTCCACAATTATTATGGCGCTCTCCACGTATGGAAATTTTTTTTAGGGCATTAAATATTGTTGCTCTAACAAGTACTGACTGATGATTAGTGTAGGTTAGAAAAAGTTCACGATTCCTAATCAACTCCATGGAGCTTTTTAATCGCCAGGTTCATGTTTCCTTTTTACACATTCTTCTCTTTGCATCTATTATGCAGGTTTTTTAAAAAGTTTTTACATTACTATATAGATTGGATCTAACATTTTATATTTTTTTCAGTGCTTTGATTTTGGTTGGAATTTATTTCAATTATGTGTAGATGGAAGTTAGAAATTTTTCCAGAGGATTTTGTAGAAAATGAACAAATGGAAATCTGATGTTAATTATTTAGGGATATATCAATTTAAACAAACTCCAACTAAAATCCAAAAGTAAAGGCACAGAATCATAACATGGAACAGGCCCTTTAGCCCAACTCATCCATATTAGCATTCTGGGCTAGTCCCACGTGGCTGCATTTGATCCATATCTTTCTAAAATATCCATTTATTTGTCCATCTTTGGAATGTTGTAATTGTTCCTGATTGTACAACTTTCACTGACAGCTCATTCTCGGTACAGATCACCTTCCAAGTGAAAAGGTTATCCTTATTTTAAACCTATGCTCTTTTGTTCTAGAATCTAGAATCATCCACCCTGTATAAAAAGGTTTATTTTATAAACCTCTATGATTACCTCCTCAGTCTCTTATGAAAGATCCAACTTCTCCCTATAACTCAAGCCTAGCAACATAGAACCATAGAACATTACAGCACAGAAACAGCCCACATTGACCCTTCTAGTCTGTGCCGAACCTTTTTTTTGCCTAGTCCCACTGACCTGCAACGATTTCATAGCCCTCCATTCTTCTCCTACCCATGCACCTGTCCAAATTCCACTTAAATGTTAAAACTGAGCTTGCATTCATCACTTTAGCTGGAAGCTCATTCCACACCCCACCACTCTCTGTGTGAAGAAGTTCCCCCTCATATTCCCCTAAACTTTTTCCCTTTCACTCTTAACCCATGCCCTCTAGTTTGTATGTCACCAATCCTCTGTGGAAAAAGCCAATCTATATTTACTCTGTCTATCCCCCTCATAATTTTAAATACCTCTATCAAATCTCCCCTCATTATTCTACGTTCCAGAGAATAAAGTCCTAACCTGTTTAATCTTTCCCTGTAACTCAGTTCCTGAAGTCTGGGCAACATCCTAGAAAATTTTCTCAGCATTCTTTCTATCTTATTGATATCTTTCCTGTAGTTAGGTGGCCAAAACTGCACACAATACTCCAAATTTGGCCTCACCAATGTCTTGTACAACTTTAACATAACATCCCAACTCCTGTACTCAATACTTTGATTTATGATGGCCAATAGGCCAAAAAGCTCTCTTTGCAACCCTATCCACCTCTACAGAATTATGTATCTGTATTCCCAGATTCTTCTGTTCTACCACACTCCTCAGTGCCTTGCCATTTACCACGTACTCCTCATAATCTTATAAACATCTATCAATTCTCCCTTCATTTTTCTTCGTTCCAATTGTCCTAACCTGTTTAATCTTACCTGGTAACTCAACTCCTGAAGACCTGACAACATCTATGTAAATCTTCTCTGCACTCTTTCAATCTTATTGATATCTTTTCTGTTGCTGGGTGACCAGAACTGCACACATTATTCTAAGTGTGGTCTCACCAATGAATTGAATACCATACTCAATACTTTCTATACTCAATACTTTGATCTATTAAGGCTAAGATGCCAAAAGCTTTCTTTACAACCCTGTACACATGCAACGCCACCTTCATGGAACAATATATGTATTCCAAGATCTCTCTGCTCCTCCGCACTCCTCACTGGCCTATGTACATCCTACCCTGATTTGCTCTTCCAAAGTGCAACACCTCACACTTATCTGCATTAAATTCCATCAGCCATTTACTGGCCCAATTTCCCAGCTGGTCCAGATCCCTCTGCAAGCTTTGAAAATCTTCTTTGCTGTCCACAGCACCTCCTATCTTTTGTGTTATCAGCAATCTTGCTCACCCAATTCACCACATTATCATCTAGGTCATTTATATAGATAACAAACAATAATGGTCCCAATAATGGTCCCTGAGGCCCACCACTCAACACAGACCTCCAGTCTAAGAAACAACCATCCACCACTACTCTGTTTTCTTCCACCAAGCCAATTTCGAATCCAGTTTACAACCTAGTGACCTAATCTGAACCAACCTCTCATGTGGAACCTTGTCAAAGACCTTACTAAAGTTCATATAGACAACATCCACAGCCTTTTCCACATCAACCTTCCTGGTAACTTCCTCAAAAAACTCTAAAAGATTTGTTAAACACGACCTACCTGCACAAATCCATGCTGACTCCCCTTAATCAGCTGATGATGGTCCAAATACGAGATATTCTACCTCTCAGAAATCCTTCAAATAATTTACATACTACTGACGTCAGGCTCAGTGGCCTATAATTGCCTGGTTTATTCTTTGAGCCCTTCTTAAACAGCGGGACAGCATGAGCCACCCTTCAATCTTCCAACACCTTCCCCATGACTAAGGACGTTTTAAATAGATCCGCCAGGGTCCCTGCAATTTCAGCACTTGCCTCCCTCAAGGTGCGGGGGAATATCATATCCACTCCAGGGGATTTGTCTATTTTTATTCATTGCAAGGCAGCAAGTACCTCCTTCTCCTTAAATGCCATGTGTTCCATGACACATCTATTTGTTTCCCTTCCATCCTTATTCACTAAGACAGTTTCCTGTGTAAATACCCATGCAAGTTGGCCACTCTGATATTCTAGGGGTCCAATCCTTTTACTTTTAATATACTTATAGAAACCCTTTGGATTTTCCTTCACATTATCTTCCAAAGCATCTTCATGTCTTCTTTTTGCCTTCTTAATTTCCTTCTTAAGCATTCACTTACATTTTCTACACTCTGCAAGTAGCTCATTTCCTTGTTGCCTCTACTGCATGTACAGCCCCCTACTTTTCTTAACCAGCTCTCCAATATCCCTTGAAAACCAAAACTGTAAACTTTACCATTATTTCTGGTAGGAACATGCATTCCCTGCACACTCAAAATTTCATCCTTGAAGGTCTTCCACCTGCTGGATGCATCCTTGCCAGAAAATAACTTATTCCAATGAACTCTTCTGAGATCCATCCATATTTCCTCAAATTGTTGTTTCTCCAATTCAGAACCTCAACTCAAGGACCAGACTTATCTTCCTCCATAACTGACTTGAAATCTAAATGCTCACCTACACAGAATTCTGCCACCTGACCTGCCTGGTTCCCGAATAGAAGATCAAGTATTGCATCTTGTTGGTACCTCTACATGTTGAGGTAGAAAACTTTCCTGACAACTCCAATCCATCCGCTCCTTTTACTGTATGAAAGTCCAGTCTATGTGCAGAAAATTAAAATCTCTTACTATCACAACTTGGCCTTTCTCCAATTTATAACCTCAACTCGAGGACCAGACCTATCCTCCATAATTGAAACTAATTATATTATGGACACTGGACCCAAAATGCTCATCTACGCATACTTCTGCCACATGACCTGCCTGGTTCCGGAATAGAAGATCAAGTGTTGCATCTTCTCTTGTTGGTACCTCCATATATTGAGGTTGAAATTTTTCCTGTACACATTTGACAAAACTGCAACCCATCCAGTCCTTTCATATGAGAAAAGTCCCCATCTATGTGCATAAAGTTAAAATATCCTACTATCACAACTTTCTGTTTCTTACAACAGTCTGCTATCTCCCTACAGATTTGCTGCTTCAATTCTCTCAGACTATTGGGTGGTCTGTAATAAAGCCCTATTAGTTTGCTCATGCCTTTCCTGTTCCTCAACTCCATCCATATGGCTTCTGTAGACGAGTTCTCAGTGCAGTCCTGTCTATGCACAGCTGTGATTTTTTCCCTGACTATCAATGCCACACCTCCTCCTTTCCTCCCTGCCCTCTATCCTATCTGAAACAATGGAACCCTGGAACATTGAGCTGCCAATCCTGCCCCTCCTGCAACCAAGTCTCACTAATAACAATAATGCCATAATCCCATATAGCAATCCTCACTCTAAACTCATCTGCCTTACCAGCAATACTCCTTGCATGAAAGTAGATGCATGTGAGACAATTTATTTCCGGAACAACCCTGTCTTTACATGCAGTACTTGTGTGACTCTCATTGACCTCCATTTTACTATCTGCTCTAACTCGCTGGTTCCCCTCCTCTTGCCAATCTAATTTAAACTACCCCACCCCCCCCCCCCAAAGCAGCACTAGCAAAACTATCCACAAGAATATTAGTCCCCTTCCATTTCAGGTGCAAACTATCCCTTTGGAACAGGTCCCACCTTCCTTGGAAGAGAACCCAATTATCCAGAAACCTAAAGCCCTCCCTCCTGCACCATCTTTTTAGCCATGTGTTCAATTTTAGCCTTCCTAATTTCTTTCTTGAGGTTTTTCTTGCTATATTTATACTCCTCAGGTACCTCATTTGATCCATGTTGTCTATACCTGTTATACACCTCTCTCTTTTTCTGAACTAGATCCCCAATGTCCCTCAAAAACCAAGATTCCCTATTCCTTCTAGCCATGCCTTCGATCCTGACAGGAACATACAAACTGTACTCTCAACATCTTAATGAATCTCCTCTGCACCCCTTCAAACTTATTGATATCCTTCCTAGAACTACATGTAGCATTCTGTGGTCTTGCCAATACACTGCGCAGGGAAGGTAAGTGTACAAATGCCTTTTTCACAGCCTGAGTCTTCACTTGCAGTGACCTATGCATATGCATCCTTGCTATCTCTGCTCTGCAATTTGCAAGTCCTACCCTGATTTGACTGATCAAACATACTTGTTAGAGCTAGAATTCATTTGCCATTCCTGGCCCATGTTTCCTTCCAACTGATCTAATTCCTGTGGTAAAACTTTGACATAATTCCTCACCATTAATTTTAGTTTCATCTGCAAAATTATTAATTCTACAACAAAGTACTGAACTAAAATGATAGAAAAGTCTTGAACCAAATGCAAGGAAACCTAAAGACAGAAAATGCTAGAAATACTCGACAGGCTCTGATGAAGTGTCATTAACCCGAAGCTTTAATCTTGATTCTCTTCCTGGCCTGAATATTTCCAGCATTTCTGCTTTCTTTCTAAACTAAATTATTTTTTTCCTTCTGGAACAGACTATAAGAAGCTTGAAAGGCATTGTTTAAATAAAGCTCTGTAAGTCAGTTTCATCTTAAAATTAATTCTTCTTGTTACAGACCTGCCTTCTCATGAGACAACAGCATGAAGCTGCAGCAATGAATGCAGTGCAAAGACTGGAATGGCAGCTAAAACTACAAGAGCTTGATCCTTCCTCACACAAATCTTTGAGTATCTTTGAGATTCCTGAGTTTTACATCCCTCTTGTTGATGTTAATGATGACTTTGACTTGACACCAATATGATTGTGCATCTGTACTGGAGGTTTTGAGCTAGTCCCTAATGATATAGTTAGTCACTGCGCTGAATGATACAGGACAGTTACAAATAGGCTTGTGTGTTTGGCTCCAGAGCACTTGGAAGAAAAGTGAGGAATTGAGGATATGGGTGCGTGTGGCAAAGAAGGTAGCAGTACCATTCCTGCAGAATGATGTGAGATTCAGCACTAACGCACTGTGACTTCTCTTCACTGTTTACCAGTAACCACTACTGTCTTTCAGTAGTCTAATTGTTGTTGCTGACAAATAGATATAATTCGCTCTTAATATCTGCCTGTACTTTAAAGTTTACAAGATCGGGGCATTTGCTACGTTACGTTCGTACCAGCAGCGCTGGCAGCTGCAAGGTGACAGAGTCAAAGCTACTCTGTCCCAAAGAAGGAGTTCATGGTACAGTAGAACCTCACCTTTGCACTCAACAGCTGGAGTGCTGCCTCATTTAAAATGTTATACATTGGCTCCTAATAACTAGGCTTTTCATCTTCCAAGTACAGGGATCTGTTTCTGGGTAACATTCTAACAAGAACCTAAATCAAAAATACCATTCTCTCCAATGTTTCTATTCCTTTCCATTCAAAACAGAAACTACTGCATCAAGAGGCACTTGCTGGTTTTGTAAATGTTTCAAGAATTAATGGTATTTAATTTTTTTCTGTTTACATGCCTGCACTTTGTTATTGTTTCGAGCACTTCAGAATCCATTCATCAACTTGGTTTAAAAACACTTTTCAGGTCTCACGAATCTAATGTTTGTCTCTGGAGGGACATTTTGATACTTTTGAAGGTATCTTCATTGTGGGAAGTTGACGTTTAAATTTGTCTTTTTACAAAGTCTTGTGTCTCAAATTGCTGGGAATAACTGATGTGATTAGGTCGGTCAGCGTTATTCAGAACAATCCATGCTCTCAAATTCAGACAGTTTAATCCCACATAAAAATTAAATGGGGTTGTTTTTGGAGTTTAGGGTCAATGCAGCCCAGTGGACAACATTGGACACATCTCTTAAGCTAGCTGCTCTATGTGTATGTTTACTGTTTGTCCAGTTTATTAGTTCTCTTTTCAACAATGATCATTTAAAACAAAGCATTCTCTCGTGCTATTCTATATCTTGCTCTGCTGCTGTCAAATTATTCAGTATCACACTGCTTTATCCATGCATCCACAAGCTTCTCAAAGTAGCTTCTTCCCTTTGCCTCATCTCCCTGTGATTTTTGTGTGTCCTCACTGTAAACTACTCTCTGGCTAACTCCCAAGTAGTATGTAATAGCTAAGCTCTATCACATTTCTTAATAATCAGTTAATCTTAATAAAATAGACCTTGGGCCTTTTATTGTTTTACTGCCATCAAGAGGCAAGCACTGTACACTGATTAATTTGGAATTTAAAAAAGAATAGACAAATTAGTTTTTAAAAAAAAAAGTCCCATCATTTTTACTTCAGTTACCAGTTCTGATCTTAGATACTGTACAGAATGTTTTTTGTTTTGGGATTGGGGGGGGAAATTCTGCACAGATGTATTATTTTGTCTTTTTTTTAAAAATAAGTTATTTTATACATATCATTGCGCAGATGTAAATAACATTGTATTTAACAATATTGTTTAAAATATGTATAAAGGAAATTATATAGTTATTTTGATTGTATAGCCCATTAATTGTCTAATGTTTCAATGGACCAAAGTTGCAATTGATAGTTGGTTTTATATTGATTGTAATGTGCTGTGGTTTGACCTTGTTTGTTAGGGCATGTGTTTGGTTTGCTTTTTACATTGCAGCAACTGTTCAAGATTACAATTACGATGCAATGCATGCGTTACCAGGTTATCTTGTGTCCTGTTCTCCTCCCCCTTTCCTCACATCCTGAAGAAAAATCTGCAGCAGAACCTATTTTTTCAGCACAAATGCTTTTTGAATTATAGTTCTAAAAGTGTAAATTGTTTATTTTAATATTTACCTGTTGATTAATATGTAAATACATGTAAATATATTGTTAAATAAATTTTAATGGTCATGTTAATTAAATAGAGTTGCATCAATGGCTGTTCAAATGGAATGGGATTTGTTTCATCGTCTTTCAGTGTCTGCTTTTGAACCACAGATGACTAATTCCTATTTGTTTTAGTAGGAAGAAAAAACACTATTTTGAACTGCACTTAAATTTGCAGAGCTAACATTCATTAATGATCGTCACTAAGGTTTGATGGACCTAAAAGTATTTTCTTGTGTTGGACTTTGTTCTGTAATGATCATTCTTAACTAATAAATAAAATTGTTTTCCATAGAAATTGAATAAAATGTGCATAGAATTCAAGATGGTAACTATTTGACCCAACCAGTCAATGTTAGTAATAAAAATAGAATATGCTGCATCTGTCAAGGGTAAAACCGGGGAAATGGTTCAGGTCTTACACTAGTTTTCTGTTTTCAGCATTTTAATTTTGTTTTGCTTTTTAATACAATATTGTCTTTATCTTTTCATCAACAGTTACTGTAGTGCCAAATTCATATTCTGTTTAACCCTTCATTTCACTTGTCAAACCCTTTCAGCCATGGAAGCATCCATTCAAATCCTGAGTGTTTTGAGTATTTTCTACTTTTTTAGTTATTTTTTAGACTTTTATTGGCATCTGAAGGAAAGTATTTTTCAACAGATTCTTAATCAACCCTTCTTTATTTGACAATAAAGTATTTCTGTTCAAGTAACAGAAGCTGGAATTTTACTAAAAACACAAAATATTTGTCTCTCCTGATGATGGGGCGATAATTTAAAATAAAAGTTCGATCTCCACCTTTACATTCTAGTTATTGAAACGAACAGTATTGTACCATAGATACTGCCATTTTTATCAATGTTTTCTGATGTCACCTCTTCAGTTTGGATACTTATTTTACAACAAAGGACAAAGAGTCAGCATACAGGAGGGAGATGCCAGAGGAGGATAAATGGATGACAGTCAGGAGAGGGAAAGGGAGCAGGCAGTGCAGGGCATCCCAGTGGCTGACCTCCTCAATAACTAGAATACCATTTTGGATAATGTTGGGGGGGGGGGGGGAAATTACCTACCAGGGACAAGCCATGGAGATCAGGTCTCTGGCATGGAGTCTGGTTCTTTGGCTAAGAAGGAAAGAGGTGAGATGTAGTGATAGGGGCTTCCATAGTTAGGGGGGCAAATAAGAGGTTCTGTGGAAGAGATTGAGTATCCCGGATGGTGTGTTGCTTCCCTGGTGCCAGGGTCCGAGATGTCTCAGATTGAGTTCAAGGCATTCTCAAGAGGGACGGTGAGCAATCATGTAGGAACCAGTGACATGGGTAAGAAGGATGAGGAAGTCCTGCCAGGAGAGTTCAGGGAGTTAGGCATTAAGTTGATGGACAGGACCTCCAGGGTAGTGATCTCAGGATAGCTACCCATGCCATGTGCTAGTGTTAGAAATAGGAGGTTAATGCAGCTCAACACGTGACTAGAGACTTGTGTTGGAGGGAGGGCTTCAGCTTCTGGATCACTGGGCTCTCTTCCAGGGAAGGTGGGTCCTGTTCCAACAGGACAGTTTGCATCTGGACTGGAGGGGGACTAATATCTTGCGGGAAGGTTTGCTAGTGCTGCTCTGGTGGGTTTAAACTAGATTTGCAGGGGCAGGGGAACCAGTATGTCTGAGCAGATAGAGGAGTGGAGAAGGGAAGAGATGATGGAAAATTGCATGCACTGTTAGAAGCCAACAGGTTGAATGCGGTGGAAATGTTCTCAGGTGCATCTTTTTGAATGCAAAGAGTATTGTAGGAAAGGCAGATGAGCTTAGAGCATGGATTGGCACGCAGAATTATGACATTGTGGCCGTTAGTGAAACTTGGTTGCAGGAGGGGCAGGAAGCTCAATGTTTCAGGCTTCCATTGCATTAGACGTGATAGAACGGGGTGGGGGAAGGGAAATAAAGGGGGAGAAGAGGCATTGCTCGTGAGGGAAAATATCACAGTTGTCCTCAGGTAGGACAGACCAGAGGGCAAAGATGTGCGAGGTAAGTGGGGAACCTTCAAAGGGGAAATTTTGAGACTACAGAATTTGTATGTTAGCAGGCATCGGGAACTTTGTTTTCGAGGGATATTTGGGATCTGGTTCGGAAGAAGAGAGGTGTATTAAAAGTATCGGCAACATGGTGCAAATTAGGTACTTGAGGAGTATAACAATACAAGAAAAACCTCAAGAAAGAAATCAGGAAGGCTAAATGAAGACATGAGGCTGCTTTGGCAAACAAATTGGAAAAGAAATCTTGGGTTTTTACGGGTATATTAAGAGCAAAAGGATAGTAAGGGACATAATTGGTCCCCTTGAAGATCAGAGTGGACGTCTTTGTATTGCAGCCAAAAGAGATGGGGGAGATCTTAAAAGTTTTTTTTTCATCAGTATTCACTCAGGAAAAGAGCACAAAGTCGTGGAAACTAAGGAAAACAAGCAGCGAGGTCATAGAACCTATACAAATTAAAGAGGAGGAGATGCTTGTTGTCTTAAAGCAAATAAGGCTGATTAAATCCCCATGGCCTGACAAAATATTCCCTCGGACCTTGATGTTGGCTAGTGTAGAAATTGCAGGGGCTCTGACAGAAATATTTAAAATATACTTAGTCACAGGTGTGGTGACACAGGATTAGAGTGTTGTTCATGTTGTTCCATTGTTTAAAAAATGTTCCAAAAGTAACCCTAGAAATTATAGGCCAGGGAGCCTGATGTTGGTAGTAGGTAAATTATTGGAAGATGTTCTAAGAGATCGGATATACAATTATTTGGAGAGCCATGGACTGATTAGGGATAGTCAACATGGCTTTGTGCATGGTAGGTCGTGTTTAACCAATCTTGTAGAATTTTTTGAGGCGGTTACCAAGAAAGTAGATGAAGGTACAAGGACTGCCTAAAGAAATCTCTTGGTGCCTGCCACATTGACCACCCCCAGTGGGCTGATATCACCTCAAACCGTGCATCTTGGCGCCTCACAGTTCGGCGGGCAGCAACCTCCTTTGAATAAGACCGCAGAGCCCACCTCACTGACAAGGCAAAGGAGGAAAACCCCAACACCCAACCCCAACCAACCAATTTTCCCCTGCAACCGCTGCAACTGTGTCTGCCTGTCCCGCATCGGACTTGTCAGCCACAAACGAGCCTGCAGCTGACGTGGACATTTACCCCCTCCATAAATCTTCGTCCGCGAAGCCAAGCCAAAAATAAAGGAAAGGCTGTGGATATTGTCTACATGGACTTTAGTAAGGCCTTTGACAAGGTCCAATATGGGAGGTTAGTCAGGAAGGTTCAGCACGGTATTCATGGTGAAATAGTGAACTGGATTCGACAATGGCTGGATGTGAGAAGCCAGAGGTAAGTGGTGGATGATTGCTTCTCAGACTAGAGGCCTGTAGCTAGTGGTGTGCCTCAAATCGAAATGGTGACGCACGCACATAGACGTAGCACCTCGATGCTCTTCCTTTCAGTGCATTCTATGCGTGTTTTTATGTATATGTTAACCATATAACAACTACAGCATGGAAACAGGCCATCTAGGCTCTTATAGTCCGCACCGAACCAAGTATTCTCCTCTACTCCCACCTACCTGCACCTTGCCCATAACCCTCCATTCCCCTCCCATCCATGTACCTATCCTTCTTTTCTTTTTTCTTTGGTTTGGCTTCGCGGATGAAGATTTATGGAGGGGTATGTCCACGTCTGCTGCAGGCTCGTTGGTGACTGACAAGTCCGATGCGGGACAGGCAGGCACGGTTGCAGCGGTTGCAAGGGAAAATTGGTTGGTTGGGGTTGGGTGTTGGGTTTTTCCTCCTTTGTCTTGTCAGTGAGGTGAGCTCTGCGGTCTTCAAAGGAGGTTGCTGCCCGCCGAACTGTGAGGCGCCAAGATGCACGGTTGGAGGCGATATCAGCCCACTGGTGGTGGTCAATGTGGCAGGCACCAAGAGATTTCTTTAAACAGTCCTTGTACCTCTTTGGTGGACCTCTGTCTCGGTGGCCAGTGGAGAGCTCACCACATAACACGATCTTTGGAAGGCGATGGTCCTCCATTCTGGAGACATAACCCACCCAGCACAGTTGGGCCTTCAGCAGCGTGGATTCGATGCTTGCAGACTGCCAGCTCGAGTACTTCAATGTTGGTGATGAAGTCACTCCAATGAATGTTGAGGATGGAGCGGAGACAGCGCTGATGGAAGCGTTCTAGGAGCCGTAGGTGATGCCGGTAGAGGACCCATGATTCGGAGCCGAACAGGAGCGTGGGTATGACAACGGCTCTGTATACGCTGATCTTTGTGTGTTTCTTCAGGTGGTTGTTTTTCCAGACTCTTGTGTAGTCTTCCAAAGGCGCTATTTGCCTTGGTGAGTCTGTTGTCTCTTTGTCGATCCTTGCATCAGATGAAATGGTGCAGCCGAGGTAGGTAAACTGGTTGACCGCTTTGAGTTCTGTGTGCCCGATGGAGATGTGGGGGTGCTGGTAGTCATGGTGGGGAGCTGGCTGATGGAGGACCTCAGTTTTCTTCAGGCTAACATCCAGGCCAAACATTTTGGCAGTTTCCTCAAAACAGGACGTAATGTGCTGGAGAGCTGGCTCTGAATGGGCAACTAAAGCGGCATTGTCTGCAAAGAGTAGTTCACAGACAAGTTGCTCTTGTGTCTTGGTGTGAGCTTGCAGGTGCCTCAGATTGAAGAGACTGCCATCTGTGCATTACCGGATGTAAACAGCATCTTCATTGTTGAGGTCTTTCATGGCTTGTTTCACCATCATACTGAAGAAGATAGTAAAGAGGGTTGGTGCGAGGACGCAGCCTTGCTTCATGCCGCTGTCAATGGAGAAGGGTTCGGAGAGCTCATTGATGTATCTGACCCGACCTTGTTGGTTTCTGTGCAGTTGGATAACCATGTTGAGGAACTTGGTGGGGGGGTGGGGGGGCATCCGAGGCACTCTAATATTTGCCAAAGCCCTTTCCTGCTCACGGTGTCGAAGGCTTTGGTGAGGTCAACAAAGGTGATGCAGAGTCCTTTGTTTTGTTCTCTGCACTTTTCTTGGAGCTGTCTGAGGGCAAAGACCATGTCGGTAGTTCCTCTGTTTGCGCGAAAGCCACACTGTGATTTTGGGAGGACATTTTCGGCGACACTAGGTATTAGTCTATTAAGGAGAATCCTAGCGAAGATTTTGCCTGCAATGGAGAGCAGCGTGATTCCCCTGTAGTTTGAGCAGTCTGATTTCTCGCCTTTGTTTTTGTACAGGGTGATGATGATGGCATCATGAAGGTCCTGAGGCAGCTTTCCTTGGTCCCAGCAGAGCATGAAAAACTCATGCAGTTTGGTATGCAGAGTTTTACCACCAGCCTTCCAGACCTCTGGGGGGATTCCATCCATACCTGCTGCTTTGCCACTTTTCAGTTGTTCAATTGCCTTATATGTCTCTTCCCGGGTAAGGACCTCATCCAACTCTAGACTCAAGGGCTGTTGAGGGAGCTGGAGCAGGGCAGATTCTTGGACTGAGTGGTTGGCACTGAAAAGAGATTGGAAGTGTTCTGACCATCGATTGAGGATGGAGATCTTGTCACTGAGGTGGACTTCGCCGTCTGAGCTGCGCAGAGGGCTTTGGACTTGAGGTGAGGGGTTGTACACAGCCTTTAGTGTCTCATAAAAACCCCTGAAGTCGCCAATGTCGGCGCTAAGCTGGGTTCGTTTGGCGAGGCTAGTCCACCACTCATTTGGATCTCCCGGAGTTTGCGCTGAAGATGGCTGCATGCGATACGGAAGGCTCAGTTTTTCTCTGGCCAGGAAGGCTTTGCAAGGTGAACCTGGTGGGCAGATCACTTCTTTGCCAGCAGCTCCTGGATTTCCTTGTTGTTTCCTTCAAGCCAGTCCCTGTTTTTCCTGGAGGAGAAGCCCAGTTCCTCTTCAGTGGATTCAGTGGATCCAATTTTTCCTTAAATGACAAAATGGACCATGCCACACTACTTCTCCCGGAAGCTCATTCCACAACCCACCACTCTGACTGAAGAAGTTCTCCCTCATGTTACTTCTAAACTTTTTCCCCTTAACTATTAATTCATGACCTCTCGTTTCAATCTCTCCGACCAAGGGAAAAAGCCTCTCCATATCAACTCTATCTATCCTTTTCATAATCTTAAATACCTCTATCAAATCCCTCCTCAACCTTCTACGCTCCAAGGAATAAAGATCTAATCTGCTCAATCTTTCTTAGTAATCTAGATTCTGAAACTCAAGTAACATTTTCGTAAATCTTCTCTTCACTCTCTCTACCTTGTCGATATCCTCCCTATAATTCAGTGACCAGAACTGCACACAGTATTCCAAATTTGGCCTCACCAATGCCTTGAATAGTCTCAACATCACTTCACAACTCCTGTATTCTATGCTTTGATTTATAAAGACCAGCCTACTAAAAGTCTTCTTCACCACCCTATCCACATGAGATTCTACCAACATCATCAAGTTTGCAGACATGACTTTGGTTAGAATTATTTCAAGAGGAGACGAGACAGCCTGCAGGGATGAAATCCACAGAGTTCGATTCCCTTATTCCAAGTGAAACATTAGACAGCCAGTCCTCTTTTACATGAACCATGAGGAATTTGACCAGGCCGTCTTCCAAACAGCTTTGCCAGCTTGTCCTGTTCCAGTCCCAGATACTCATGCTGTTCAAGTGATCTCTGTGTGTGTCTCTGAGAGAAAGCCTGTTTGACTCTCTGCTTGAAAAACCACATGACCTTCTTACAGCAGCAAGCTCTCTTCCAGGCAGCAGTGGCTCCAGCAGGCTCTTTCATCTGTTGCCTTTGGTAAACAACAATCCATTAATGAAGTCTCTTGAGCACTCCTCAAAGCTCTGGCAAAAGGTCTGAGAAGCTGATATGTCTAGCATTAGTAGAGCTCCAGTATTATATGTTTAAATATATACACTCTATATATTCTGTCACAATACACAAGTGCTTAGAATTAAAAGGGGATTAAGTTAATAGTGATAAGTTAAAGTTTGATCCTGTTTTTATGTTTAAAGAAAATTAAAACCAACTTTTATTTAAGTAACCATTTGTCTTGGTGAATTTCTATTGCTGCCGGGTTTTGGGGTCCTCTGGATGCGTAACAATTTGGTTTCCATATATGGAAAAGATATGCGTTTAAATTTTATAAGTAATTACTATAGTCAATTGGTAGAATTTGATGCAAACTTTGACACTCCCTGGCCTCACCTTAATATATCTCGTTTTATTTTACTTTATTAGATGTTGTATGTGTGTTTTATGTATATATATATATATATATATTTCGATTTTGATTAAGTGTTATGTATTACGTGGCAGTATTTTATTATATACTTTATATTTAATAGATAAAATGATAGTTGCAAGTGTTAGAATAATTAGGTCACAATTTATATATAAGGTAATATCCAGTATTGTTTTAAAATTAGACTTTTTTTCTTTCTTTGTTCTTTTTCTTTTCTTTCTTCCTTGTGGTATTTCCATGTGGGAGGGAGTGGGTGGGGGAAGAGAAAATGATACAAAAGCATGTATTGATTTTGATATATAGAATTTTTTTGGTTCTGTATGCATTTTTGTTATATGTGCCAATAAAATAAAATTTGGAAAAAAAGGATAGTTAACAGTTTTACAAGGATTTGTAATAATGGATGAAAATATTGCAAGTCTATGGTTAAATCCATTCTAATCCATCTAGCATATTTTCTTGTAACTTTTGTAAAACCTGTTTCCCATGTGATAAGCTTTGTAATAGCAGGGGAAAAAAAACTTGTTTATTTTGCAGTGTTAATTTACAGAGACTTTTTTTTTGAGTTAACTGTAACTACAAGACCAGAGCTTGATATCTAATTTTCTTTGGATCTCCTACCACTTAAATGTGGAAGATCTGATGAACAGTACTTCCTGTAAAACAACTGTTACAAGCCCAGAGGACCCCAAAACCCAGCAGCAATAGATATTCACCAAGACAAATGATTAATTAAACAAAAGTTGCTTTTAATTATCTTTAAACATGAAAACAGAATCACACTAATTTATCTCTATTAACTTATTTAACCCCTTCTAATTCTAAGCGCATGTGTATGTAATGTTCAGAAAACTTGTGGAAAAACCCATTTGGAACACGGGTTGTAAATGCTTAGTTCAGCCTGGCCAAAGCCATTGTGGTTCATGCAAGAGGAGAGGACTGGCTATCTAATCTTTCACTTGAAATAAGGGAAACAAAAAGGCACTCTGGTGACCTGAAAGGAAGAGGTTATCATCTGGAAAACCCTGATGGGGCAAGTTTCTTTGGCAAGGCACAGAAGGGGCTGATAAAAAGGAATCAGTTGTGGGTGTCCTGGAACAACAAATCTCTCTCTGAAAACTGAGTGGTAACCATTTACCTTTCAAGCACCAAAGCCTGGTGAACTTTATAAATGTTAAATTCTGTGCACAGTACAAGAATTGCCTGCAACCAGTCAACTTGGAGGAGTGAGAAGAGAGATTGGACTGTTGCCAGCTTGTCCTGTTCCAGTCCCAGTTGCTGCTGCCGACTGTAAAACTGTAAAACTCATCTCTCTCTGTGAGAGAAAAAGCCTGTTTGACTCTCTCTGCTTGCAAAACCACATGACCCTCTTAGAACAGTAAGTTTCACTCCAGACAGAATGCGGCTCTGACAAGTTCTTTCATCTGTTGCCTTTTTGTAAACAATAATTCATTAGTGAAGTCTCTTGGGCACTCTCCAAAGCTTCTGCCAAGATTCGGGGCTGATATGTCTAGCATTAGCAGAGCTCCAGTATTTTAAATAAGATCTGTTTTAAAGTGTTTGTACGTGACCTACACTAAAAACCCTGCCCCAATTTATCTCCCGAAAACATATCTATATTCTGTCACACTGGTTTATTGCCCTGGTAGCTCTGCTTACATTCTCTCCCCCCTGCTGATGACAGGGGTGTCACAGCAGCGCTGACCTCCGATTGGTTGGCATTCCCGCCATTGCTTGTTGTTTCCCACCATGTGGGTTGACACCCAGGACAAAGGTCATTGGCCCCTGCAGGGTCTATGCAGTTTCTGCCTTCATTGGTTATCTTGTGTACTGGGTCATGTCCCGGTTAGCGGGCTGCTACAATATAAATAGTTGCACTGTGATGCTGCCGCAAAACAACTAATTTCGTAACATGTTCATGAAAATAAATTCTGAAAATTCTGATTCTCTTAAGGTAGCCCTCATAGTTGAGTTCCAGAAAATACCTCACTTTTCAAGTTTCCAAGCCAGCAGAGCGTTATTTATGAATATTCTATAACCTCATGTCTGTGCCAAATTTAAGAGGTTGCCTTTCTGACATAGGTATTTGTAATATGGCCTTGTAATTGATTTTGCCAGATGATACAAGAGAGTAAAAGCATGACTGCCAAATGGAAACAGTTTAAGAGGGTGATAAGGAAAGCCCAGGACGAACATGTTACCAGTGAGGTAAAGGACAGAAGTGGCAAGGTAAAGGAACCCTAGTTAACAAGAGATATGAAGGCACAGATCAGAAATAAAAAAGCAGATATTCCAATTCAAATGGTCATTTCTTATGAATTAAAAACGCTACACCCTTTGCTTTAGAATTAAAAGAAGAAAAAAAATACATGACCAACCCACTCTCTCTTCAATTTCAAATGTTCTTTTTCAGTTAAATGTGTTTCTTGCAAAAAAGTAATATCAACTTTCATTTTTTTTATATAAGCGAAAACTCGTTTACGCTTAATTGGGTTATTCAAACCCTGAACATTAAAAGTTGCAAAATTCAAAGTAGACACATCTTAATCTAATAATATATTCCACTATAAAATAATGCTCCCCTCTAATTCCCTTGATATTCTAACCCCCCCCATGTAAATATTTTTTTTAAAAGTGAAAAAAAAACTAACAATCCCCAAAACAAACTACTAAAAAGTAGTAGCTCTCTAAAAATCTGGGTGTGGTAAAACCCACTTGTGGGAGATAACTGAAGGTCTCAGTGTCATCCAACACCACCCCCCCCCCTCAGTCAGACTTTCACAAAGTACTGAAATAAAAATAATCAACCCAATGATTGTTCCGGATCTTCAATATCAAGAAGACTTTGTGTCAATTCAGCTTTCTTCCCATTCCTTCCATTCTTCCCATTACCATTGCCATTTACCCTCCTCTTAGGTGACAATGGTGATGATCGTCCATTTCCTCATAAATCTAGCAATGAATTAGCAAAAATTAATGCATCATGATCATTTTCAAAGAATTGAGATTGAAAGTTCCCATAAAAAAACTTTCAACACGGCTGGATAACGAAAGGCAAATTTATATCCACAATACTTCTTTAGCTGAGTTAAATTCTCGGCGTCTTCTAATAATTTCTTGACTCAAATTTGCATTTAAAAAAAAAACACCCTATTATTCTGGACCATCATTGGAACCTGATTCTGTCATGCCTTCTGCACCGCCATTCGTAGTATCATTTCTCTGTACTGGTATTTCAAACAGCGAATCAAAACTGCTCATGGTGGTTGCCCTGGAAATGGTTTCATCCTTAGTCTTCTATGTGCTCAATCTAACTCCAGACCATCTGGAAAAAATTCCTTGCCCAACACCTCAGGAATCCAATTCTTAAAAATTTTACTGTATCAGAACCTTCTATATCTTCTGGAAGACCTACTATTTTTACGTTATTTTTTTGACCCTGATTTTCTAATGAATCAATCTTCTTCAATAATTCCTTCTTCTGGATCCCTCAATCCACGAACGGATTCTCCACTATTTTTATTTTTTCTCTATTACGCTCCACTTGGTTCTTACATTCAAAAAAAGCTTCTTCAATCTTTTTTAATTATCTTGTACACTGTCCATTGATTTTATATATTATTAACAGCACTTTTAACTACATTAATATCTTGCTTCATACAGGTCATTTCTTCACATTAGGGTCATTTTAGTTTTCACTTCCATAAATCCTTGAGTCATCTGAGTAGACATCTGTATTGACATATTTTCCATTTGATGAGCAGTCCCTTCCAAAATTGTGAACATAGAATCCAGCCCAGGTTCCATCACCCCCCTTTGAGGCCTACCTTCTCTGGTCTCAGTCCCTACTTCTTCCTGTGTAAGTTCCTGTAATGTTGATCTTTCTTCCTCCTCTAACATCATAGGTCCTCTTCCAGTGTGGCTGCAGTTCTGGATACCCGTCGACAGTGTGCCGACCTCGTCAGCCCATCGCCGTTCGGGCTCCACCATAGCCCACACCTTGTCCAGTAATTCTCGGACCCGCGACGCTCCGCACATGCCCAGCAAAGTCAACGACCACGCAGGTGTGTCTTCTGACACTACACGCTCCCGGACTGCCAGGCAGTATAGCGGGCTCGCAGGTCTGTCTTCACTCAGCTGATCTGCCTGCACTCCTGGACTCACGGGGGCGCAAGTCAGGACCGGCTGAGCCTATCACTGAGTCCGCGCCATCTTGTGATAGCGCGATCGCCACCAGCATAATACTCAACCGAGCAGGAGTCCTCTGAGGCTTGGGGACTCCAGTCGACGACTCCATGGCTTCATCTTGGTAAGTAGGCCTTAGTTCTTCAACACTTTTGTAAGGTAATTTCTTCTGCAATTGAGCTTTTGATTTTTTCACATTTGCAACCATTGCAATCCTCCAATATTTCAAAGTCTGTAAATAATATTTTTAACCACTTTTACAAATTTTAAATTTGGGTATTTAGAAATCTAACCTTGGGGAAGGTGGAATCACACATCTTCCCACTATGCCATCTTGCAACGCCCACCCCCACCCCCCGCTGATCACAAGCTTGAAATAAATTGAGCACCCGTCAGATGTGATATGTGCTGGCAGACTAAAATGTGCTACCCAGGCAGAAATCAGGGCCCTGGCGCTGGTGTCAGTAGTCGGGTCTGCCAGCAGAACCGCTTCTGGCCACTGCATGGCCCAATCTACTATAGTGAGAAGAAACTGGGAACCATGTGAAACTGGCAGGGGGTCTACAATGTCCACGTGTATGTGGTCAAACCTCCAATATGTCAGCTCAAAAGATTGTTGTGGGGCTTTCGTGTGTTGCTGGACTTTGGATGGTCTGGCAACGAGTCCATACCTTTACCCAATTGTTGACACATTTTCAAAGGCCACACCACACAAATCTGTTGGCTACCATGTGGACAGTCATTCTGATCGACAGATGTGCCAACCGGTCTACCACATCAAATACCTGCTACCTCCAGGCCACTGGAATGATTGGGCGAGGACAACCTGTAGATACGTCATATTGGAGTTTGAACTCCCCTGAGCCTACTAGAATTCCTTCCAGCTACAGGTTTGGGTCTCCTGTTCCATAAAGCAGAATTTCTTTGTCTGCCTGTTGCACTTCCGCGCGCACAAAATAGTCCACCCCTTGGGCTAAGGTCTGCATGGATTATATGGTCGGGTGAGACAGCGCATCTGCCACTACGTTGGCCTTTCCTGAGATGTGTTCGATGGCTGTCATGAACTCAGAAATATATGATAAATGTCTCTGTTGATGAGCCGATCCATGGATCTGATACCTTAGTGAAGGCAAATGTATACGGCTTGTGATCTGTAAAAGCTTTGAAATGCCTGCCTTCTGGAAAGTACCTGAGATGTCTGATAGCTCGGTACAGTGCAACAATTCTCGATCAAAATCACTGTACACGAGTTCTGGTGGTCTCAGGTGCTTGCTAATGAAAGCCAATGGTTTCCAATGCCCATCGATGTACTGTTCAAGCACCCCTCCTATTGCCATACTTGACGCATCCACTGTCAGGGCAGTTGGGACATCTGTTCTTGGGTAGACCAGCAATGCAGCATTAGTCAGTGCTTCCTTGGCATTCTCGAATGCTGCCAACGATTCTTCATCCAAAATGATATCCCTTTGCCTTTCCTGACATCAGGGCGAAGAGGAGCATGTCCACCATTTTGGGAGCTAGTTTGCTTGCTGGTAAGTGGGTCGCCACAAGAGCTTGGATGAGTATTTTTACTGTGAAGCAGGATAAGCAGGTAACTATAGGGTATGTCTGAATCTGTAATGAAGATGTGTTAGCAATCTTTGGTCAAATAAATGTGGATAAATCTCCAGACCCAGATTGTAGGCATTAAAAATATTGCAGGAAGGAAATTGTTGGAGCCTCAACAGACATATTGGGCTCATTCCTGCAATGGGGCAACCAGAATTGCACACAGTATTACTAGGTTTATAGAGCTGGAACATGAACTCATTATGTTTATACTCAATGTCCTGCCAATGAAGCCAAGCAAATCATGCTCCTACTTCACCAACCAATCTGAATGTGTGGCTACTTTCAATGTGCTATGGACCTGGGCCCCAGATTCCTCTACACAACAATGCTTTTAATAGCCTTATCATTAACTCCATACATTCCCTTGTATTGATCTCCCAAAGCATACACCTGTTTGGGTTAAACTCCATCTGGTATTTCTCTGCCCATATTTGGAACTGATCTATATTCAGTTGCATTCTTTGATTACCCTCCATGCTGTCCACAGCACCAATCTTTGTATCATCTGCAAATTTATTAATTCACCCACCTACTTTTTTCATCCAAGTTATTTAGATCTTCCACAAACAACATGGGAATACAGATCCTTGTGGAACACCACTGGTTATGGGCAAGTCTAAATCAAATCCTTTCACCAATGACCAGCCAAATTCATATCCAAACTATCAACACACCCATTCCTCTGCACCTTCTTAATCAGCCTACCATGATAGACTTTATCAAATGTGTTACTAAAATCTATGTAGATAACACTATACTACCCTCATCAACCATGGTTAGCAGAGTGGATAACGCAATGCTATAACAGTGCCAGCAACCTGTGTTTGAATCCGGCACTGTCTGGAAGGAGTTTGTATGTACTCCCCATGGCTGCATGGGTTTCTTCTTGGTGCCCTGTTTTCCTTCCACCCTTCAAAAAACATACCTGGGTCTGAGATTAATTGGGGCATTTGGCGGAACGGGCTCGTGTGCTGGAGGGGCCTGTTCCCATGAATAAATTTAATTTTTAAAAATAAATTACAATTAAATTAACCATCTTTGGCTCATGCTCAACAAAAAAAACTCAGATTGGTAAGAGATGACTTTCCCCTCAAAGCATATGACTAGCAGAGAAGGGATCGAACGGAGTCGACATGGATTTAGAAAAGGTAAATCGTGCTTGACAAATCTATTGGAATTCTTTGAGATGGTGACAGGTAAAATAGATGGGGGAGAGCCAGTGGATGTGGTGTACCTGGACTTCCAAAAGGCCTTCGATAAGGTCCTGCATAAACGACTGGCTTCCAAAATCAAGGCTCATGGGATTGGGGGCAAAGTATTGATATGGATTGAGAACTGGCTGGCAGGTAGAAGACAGAGAGTTAGGATAAATGGCTCATTTTCTGAGTGGTAGGCGGTGACCAGTGGGGTGCCTCAGGGATCTGTACTGGGACCTCAGCTGTTCACAATTTACATTAATGATCTGGATGAGGGGATTGGATGTAATATCTCCAAATTTGCAGATGACACTAAGCAAGGAGGGGTTGTGTGCACGGAAGAGGGGGTCAGGAAGCTCCAGTGTGATTTGGATAAATTGAGGGACTGGGCAGATATATGGCAAATGCACTACAATGTGGATAAATGTGAGGTTATCCACTTTGGTAATACAAACCGGAGGGCAGATTACTCTTTGAATGGCAATAGATTAAGAGATGGGGAAGTGCAGAGAGACCTAGGGGTACTTGTACATCAGTCTCTGAAGGCGAGCATGCAGGTACAGCAGGTGGTTAAAAAGGCAAATGGTATGTTGGCCTTCATATCAAGAGGGTTTGAGTCTAGGAACAAGGATACCTGACTGCAGCTGGACAGGGCCTTGGTGAAACCCCACCTGGAGTATTGTGTGCAGTTTTGGTCACCTTATCTAAGGAAGGATGTTCTTGCAATGGAGGGAGTGCAGAGGCGATTCACCAGGCTGATACCTGGAATGGCAGGAATGACTTATGAGGAAAGATTGCGCAAATTGGGATTGTACTCGCTAGAGTTTAGAAGATTGAGAGGGGATCTCATAGAGACCTATAAAATTCTGGCAGGACTGGACAGAATGGATGCAGATGGGATGTTTCCAAGGATGGGAAAATCCAGAACCCGGGACCATGATTTGAGGCAAACCATTTAGGACCGAGATGAGGAGGAATTTCTTTACCTAGAGGGTGGTGAATCTGTGGAATTCATTGCCACAGAGGGCAGTAGAGGCAGGTTCATTAAGAGGGAATTAGATCTATTTCTTCAGTATAAGGGTATTAAAGGTTACGGAGAGAAGGCGGGGACGGGGTACTGAACTTTAAGATCAGCCATGATCTAATTGAATGGTGGAGCAGGCTCGAATGACCTACTCCTGCTCCTATCTTGTATGTTTCTATGTCAACTGACCCTAATTGGACTCTGACTTTCCAAATATCCCTCAGTATCCTCTCTTATAGTTTCCCTACCACCAACATGAGGCTGAATGCCTTATTAACCATATAACCACTTACAGCACAGAACAGGCCAGTTCGGCCCTACTAGCCAATGCCGTAACAAATCCCCACCCTCCTAGTCCCACTGACCAGCACCCGGTCCATACCCCTCTAGTCCCCTCCTATCCATGTAACGATCCAGTCTTTCCTTAAATGTAACCAATGATCCCGCCTCAACCACGTCTGCCGGAAGCTCATTCCACATCCCTTCCACCCTTTGCGTAAAGAAATTTCCCCTCATGTTCCCCTTATAATTCTCCCCCTTCAACCTTAAACCATGCCCTCTAATTGAATCTCCCCTACTCTTAATTGAAAAAGCCTATCCACATTTACTCTGTCTGTCCCTTTTAAAATCTTAAACACCTCTATCAAGTCCCCTCTCAATCTTCTACGCTCCAGAGACAAAAGCCCTAGTCTGCACAACCTTTCCCTGTAACTCAAACCTTGAAATCCTGTCAACATTCTCGTGAACCTTCCCTGCACTCTCTCTATTTTGTTTATATCTTTCTTATAATTTGGTGACCAAAACTGTACACAGTAGTCCAAATTTGGCCTCACCAATGCCTTGAACAATTTCATCATAACCTCCCTACTCTTGAATTCAATACTCCGATTTATGAAGGCCAACATTCCAAATGCCTTTTTCACCACACCATCTACCTGAGTATCAGCCTTGAGGGTACTATTTACCATCACTCCTAAATCCCTTTGTTGCTCTGCACATCTCAATAGCCTACCATTTAATGCATATGACCTATTAGATTTGCCTTTCCAAAATGTAGCACCTCACATTTATCTGTATTAAATTCCATCAGCCATTTCTCAGCCCACACCTCCAGCCTTCCTAAATCACCTTTTAATCTACGGTAATCTTCCTCACTGTCCACAACACCACCAATCTTTGTATCATCCGCAAACTTGCTTACCCAACTCTCCACCCCTACTTCCAGATCGTTAATATATATCTAACAAACAATAGTGGACCCAGGACCGAACCCTGAGGAACTCCACTAGTCACCGGCCTCCAATTGGACAAACAATTTTCTACCACTACTCTCTGACACCTCCCATCCAACCATTGCTGAATCCATTTCACTACCTCCTTATTTATACCTAATGCCACCACCTTTTTTCCTAACCTCTTGTGGGGAACTTTGTCAAAAGCTTTACTAAAGTCTAAATAGACAACATCCACAGCTTTCCCTTCATCAACCTTTTTTGTAACCCCCTCGAAAAACTCAATCAGGTTTGTCAAGCATGATCTACCCTGACAAAACCATGCTGATTACTCCCTATCAATTCCTGTACCTCCAAATATTTGTAAATACCATCCCTCAGAACACTTTCCATCCACTTGCCCACCACAGATGTCAGACTCACGGGCCTATAAACAGCGGAACCACATGTGCAACCCTCCAATCCTTTGGCACTACCCCCGTGGCCAGTGACATCCTAAATATCTCTGTTAATTGTTAATGGCCCCACTATCTGTCCACAAGCCTCCCTGAGTGTCCTTGGGAATATTTTGTCCGGTCCCAGAGATTTATCCACCTTTATCTTTTTCAACACAGCCATCACTACCTTCTCGGTTATCCTTATATGCTTCATGACCTCCCCATTATTTTTCTTTACTTCAACTGGTTCAATATTTTTTTCCCTAGTGAATACTGAGGCAAAGAAATCATTCAAAATTTGCCCCATTTCCTCTGACTTCTCACTCAGCCTACCCTCGCTATCTACAAGGGGTCCAATTTTATCCCTCACTAATCTTTTACTTTTAATGTACCTCACTAATCTTTTACTTTTACTTTTAATGTACCTATAGAAACCCTTTGGCAAGATGGCATAAGGAACAGACGTGCCTTCCAGTCCTCTCCTCTTTGTTATTGTTTTGTCTATAAGTGCCCGTTAAAACTTTTTAAAAGTTTAGAAATAATTAGAGGTGTTGAATTAGTCTGTAATGGTACAACTGTTGAAAATAAGCAAAAAAAACGGCACAGATCGTGAAGAAATTGCATTTTCCGAAGTTATCTGAGCCTACCTGTTTACAAGAAGCCAGGACTCAGCGTGGAATGGATCCAGGAAGAGAGGTACAAGACTTGGCAACTGAGCCTTACTCTTTGTCGGCAGGGATCTTTAAAGATGGCGCCCGGCAGCCCTTGGAATAAAGGGCTGGCCAGGCGCGTGCGCGTGAATCAACGCCCGCTGTGAGCGCTGTCAGTGAGTCTTTGACAGCTAGAACAGCTGGGACGCTGCCAGCTGAAGACCCGACCTTGAAAAGATGCTTACTGATTGATGTAGCGGTGGCGCTGCGAAATGCACCTCCTGAAATGAAGACTTCAACAGACATCGATGTAATGAAGACATTTGATATAATATGGGTTAAGGATAGCCCTGGCCAACAGCCTCCAAGCACTGCTGAGGAGGCTGTGACAGGGGTTTCCACACGTAGTCACACTATAAGAAAAGCAGTTAAACCAAAGGAAATAGAAGACCCTTTTGCTATACAGAAACAGCGAGATCCTACTGTGCCTGAATTTATTCCAGTAGATATGCTTATTAAGAATCTTGAATCTAAGTTATCATCTACAATAAAAGAAATAGGTAAGGCTTTAGTTCAGGTTAATACAAAGCTTAATACCTTGGTGGACATTAATACTCAACAGATGGTTGATTATGGAGCTTTTAAGCTTGAAACGAGTGAAAGACTTGATGGTTGTGATCAAGGCATAGTCAAGGTACGGGACCAAATACAAGATGTAAATAAAATAATTGAAATTTTACAAATTCAGAATAAAAATTTGGTGAAAAAGGTTGATTATTTGGAGAATCAATCTAGACGGAATAATATAAAAATTGTTGGTTTGTCAGAAGATATGGAAGGATCAGATCCAAGAAAATTCTTCACTGAATGGATTCCACAAGTGTTAGGACAAGATAAGTTTCCGGAAGGCATATATTGGAACGTGCTCATAGAGCTTTGAGAAGAAAGCCTTTTCCAGGACAAAATCCAAGACCTGTTTTGGTTCGTTATTTAAATTATTATGATAGAGAGACAATTATACGTGTGGCTATAAGAAATGCACAACAAAGAGGATCTCCCCTGATGGTTCAGAATAATTGTGTTTTTTTCTATCCGGATTTGAGTCAAGAAGTTATGTCTCAATGACGTGAATTTAATTCTGTGAAAGAAGTGTTGTGGAAAAAAGGATATAAAGCAACATTTAGATACCCTGCAGTATTGAAGATTTTTCAAGATGGTTATCAACCAAAATTTTTTGATAATCCTAAGGAAGCTATGGACTTTGCTCAATTACTGCCAATTACGCAATTTCAGGAACGATGTAGTCCACCACGGTCTCCAAGGAGACTGGAGACGCAAGATGGGAACCGAATTTCAAGAAGAAATGGAAGCAATGGTGGTCGGAGTGACAAAGTTGTTTAAATTTTTTTTTTCTGAGAAGATTTCAGATAATGATGATAGATTAATGTGAAACGGGAGTTGGGAGAGGGAGCTGGGTGGGCATCATTTTCCAGAAGTCGTCAGATACGTGTGAGTTATCTCACACCCAATATTTTGTGGGAGTTACCACATTGAGCGGTTGAGACAGGAGGAGGTGGTTGTAACCTCCCACCTGTTCTTTTTTTTTTTAATTAATTTTTGGATTAAGGAGTGAAGTTTTTTTTATTATTTTTAATTTTTTTTCTTGTAGTTTTAGGAGGGGATAAGGGAAGGGGGTGTTTTTTTCTTTTTTTTCTCTTTTTCTTTTTATTTTTCTCTCCTCTTTTTTTGTGTTATTGTAAGTAATGTCTAAACTTAAGTTTGCCTCTCTTAATGTTCAGGGTTTAAATAATCCTATTAAGCATAAGAAAGTACTTGCTTACTTAAAAAAATTAAAAGTTGATGTGGCTTTTTTGCAGGAAACTCATTTAACAGATAAGGAACATTTGAAACTTAAACGTGAATGGGTTGGACAAGTTTTTTATTCTTCATTTAATTCAAAGGCGAATGGAGTGGCAATTCTGGTGCATAAGAACTTACCATTTCAGTTACAGAATGAAGAGAAAAATGGAGGAAGATTATTAAAATTGAACTGTACAATTCTTAATGAGGCTTGGACTTTGCTTGATGTTTATGCTCCAAATGTTGAAGATACAGCTTTTATTGTAGATGTGTCTTTATTACTTGGACAAACAAATTCCAATGTGGTGATTGGGGGAGATTTAAATGTGGTATTGGAGCCTTTATTGGACAAGTATCCAAGAGTAATTAAGAAATCTAAGATGGCAGTACAAGTGACTAATATGATGAAAGATTTGAACTTAGTTGATATTTGGCGAAGATTTAATCCTACAGAGAAAGATTTTTTTTTATTCTTCACGACATAATTCCTTTTCAAGAATTGATTATTTTTTTAAATTTCAACACATTTGCATAATAAGGTTATATCTGTGGATTATAAGGCAAGGCTGGTTTCAGATCATTCATTATTATTAGAATATCAGAGTTCACAAGATGTTCAGAGAACCCCAACATGGAGACTTAATACTATGTTATTACAAAAACCAGAATTTATTAGTTATTTAAAAAAACAAATTGAGGATTTTATTAGTAATAATGCTAATTCTGTTTCTAGTCATTTTGTTTTATGGGACGCAATGAAAGCTTTTTTACGAGGTCAAATTATTAGCTACGCATCTAAAGTAAAGAAAGAGAGAATTAGAGAGATTGAAGATTTAGAGAAAAAGATAACTGTTAGTGAAAAAGAATTTCAAAAAAATGCTACTGAAATGCAAAAAAATCAGTTAACTAATTTAAAATTAAAGTATAATGAATTGCAAACATATCGATTTGAATGTTTAATGAATCAAACTAAACATAAGTTTTATGAATGGGGTGAGAAAGCTCATAAAGTTTTATCATGGCAGTTAAAAAAAGAACAATTATCTAGGATTATACCAGCAATTAGAAAAAAATCGGGTATTACTTTTAGACAAAAAGAAATTAATGAGGAATTTTGTAATTTTTATAAAAAACTATGTACATCTGAGTGTAAAGATGTAAATGAAGATGCAATAGATTCTTTTTTTGAAAAATATTAACTTGCCACAGTTGAATCAAGAAGATAGACAAGAGTTGGATAAATCTTTTACAGAGAATGAAATTGAAATGGCTATAAGAGATATGCCAAATGGAAAGGCGCCTGGTGAAGACGGGTTCTCTATAGAATTTTATAAAACTTTTTATGTTGATATATCTTCTATTTATAAGAATGTAATACAGCAAATTTATAAAACTTTCCAATTACCTGAATCTTGTTCTTATGCAATAATTACGGTTATACCAAAAAAAATAAAGATCCTTTACAGGTTTCTTCTTATCGACCAATATCGTTGTTAAATGTAGATTATAAAATTGTGGCTAAAGTTATGGCTAATAGATTGGCTCAATATTTACCTAAAATAATACATAAAGATCAAACAGGATTTATAAAAAATAGATATGCATCTGATAATATTTTGCGATTAATTGTTTTGATAAATAAATTTAAATCTCAAATGAATCATCCAATAGTGGTCTCATTAGATGCAGAAAAGGCTTTTGATAGAGTGGAATGGAAGTTTTTTATTTTGTTTTGGTTCTTCATTTATTGGATTGATAAAGGCTTTATATAATAGTCCGAAGGCTAGAGTTGCTACTAATGGACAGATTTCAGAATCTTTTGATTTAACAAGGTCTACTAGACAAGGATGTCCATTGTCACCTGCTTTATTTGCTATAGTTATTGAACCTTTGGCACAGTTAATATGTCAAAATGAAAATGTTAAGGGTATGAGAGTTTTAAATGTGGAATATAAGATTAATTTATTTGCAGATGATGTTTTATTATATCTGGTAGATTCTGATATTTCCTTACCAGCAATTCAAGAATCTTTAGAAATTTATGGTCAATTATCTGGCTATAAGGTAAATTGGGCTAAAAGTGAAATTTTGTCAATTAGTAAAGATGATTATTCGATTTATAAAAATATTACAAAATTGAAGTAGACAAAACAAATTAAATATTTGGGAATTAATGTTAATACAGAATATCAGGATCTATATTCAATTAATTATCTTCCTTTAATTAAACTAGATTTGATTAGGTAGAAGGACTTACCTTTAGGTTTATTGGGGAGGATTAATACTATAAAAATGAATATTTTTTCTCGGATGCAATATTTGTTTCAATCAATTCCTTATTTTTTTTTAAAGTTTTTTTAAGGATTTATGTAAAGTAGTTAGAGAATTTTTATGGAAGGGAAAATTTCCGAGGGTAGCAATGAAAAAATTGATGTGGGACTTTCAATTTGGAGGTTTGAGATTACCTAATTTTCAATATTATTATGAGGCAGCTCAATTTAAATTTCTTAGTGCATTAATGAATATGGAGGATCCGCCCAGTTGGGCAAAGATAGAACTGGCAGTTATTTTAGAAAAATCTCCACGTGAATTTTTGTTTCGATCGAATAAAAATTTGCTACGAACCAATATTGAAACATTTATTAAATCTATGGACCAGTAAACTTGATAAAATGGGGCTTAAAAATAAATGGTCTGGGCGAATGCCATTATATAATAATCAACTTGTTCCTTTTACGGTCTCCAATATCACTTTGAAACAATGGGAAAGGAAAGGAATTAAAAATTTATCTGATTGTTTTTTTGAAGGACATTTTTGTTCTTTTGAGGAATTACAAAAGAAATTTGGTATTAGTGGAAATTCTGTATTTGTGTACTATCAGTTAAGATCATTTGTAAAACAAATATGTGGTCGTCAAATGACTTTATTGCCCGAAACTAGTTTTGAGAAATATGTACTTTCAATACCAGAAAAGGTATATCTGATTTGTATTGTATTTTACAAGAAATTGAAAGTAAGAAAGATTGGGACAAAGATAAGTTGAAATGGGAAAAAGATTTAGGTTCTACAATAGCTGAAGAAACCTGGATGGAAATTTGTCAAAATAGCATTCAGAAATTGATTAATGCTAGATTAGCGATGATTAATTATAATTTTATACATCAATTATATCTAACACCAGAAAAATTAAAAAAATTTGGTCTTAGTAAGTCAGATTGTTGTTTTCGTTGTGATCAGATAGCTAGTACTTTTTTACATACTGTTTGGTCTTGTGACCGATTGCAACAGTTTTGGAAAGGTATTCAATCTATATTTAATAGACTATATAATATTTGTGTTGTATTAGATCCTGATATATTTTTATTAGGGAATATGCAATCATTAATTGATTTAGGATTAAATGATTATCAGATTTCTTTTATCTATTTAGCTTTAGCAGTGGCCAAGAAATGTATAGCATCTACTTGGAAAAATAGAAATATACTAACCTTGGATAGGTGGTATTTAGAGATGAAGTCTTGTTTAATTATGGAAAGGATATCTTTTTCAATTCAAGATAAGATGTCTTTTTATAAGTTGAAGTGGACTCCATTTGTTAAGTATATGCAATTAAGTTTGATTTAAGTATGTTCCTAGATGTGATATTTTAGATTTGATAAATCCTTTTTTTTATTATTCTTATTTGTCATATTTTTTTGTGTGTGTTTTTTTTAATATATGATATTATTCATTTTACTAATTCTTCACTCTTTATTTTGGGGGAGGGGAAGGGTGGTTTTTTTTATATATAGACTTTTTTTAGTTCTTATATATGTAGGGGGGTAGGTTGAATTAAGTTAGGTTATTAATGTTGTACTGTAATTATATTATTTTATATTTTTTTCTTTAAATGTAATTTTTCTTTTTATTCCTGTGATAAAATCTTTAAATAAAGTTTAAAAAAAAAGAAACCCTTTGGAATTATTTTTACTCTGTCTGCCAAAGCCTCTTCATGCCTTTTTTTGGCCTTTCTAATTTCTTTCTTAAGATTCCTTCTACACTCCTTGTAGTCCTCCTTCAAATTCTCAGCTCCCTGCTCTTTATACCTCTTGTACACCTCTCTTTTTCTCCTAACCAAATTTCCAATATTCTTCGAAAACCAAGCCTCCCTATGACTTCCAGCCTTTCCTTTGATCCTCACTGGGTCATATCTGCTCTGTACCCTCAAAATTTCTTTTTTGAATATCCTCCATTTTTCATTTACATCCTTACCTGAAAATATCCTGTCCCACTCAATACTCCCCAAATCCCTTCTTATTCCTTCGAAATTTGCTCTTCTCCAATCCAGAACCTCAACTTTAGGCCCCTCTTTGCTCTTCCCTAAAACTAACCGAAAACTAACAGAGTTATGATCACATTATTTTCTATCTTATCCTATTCTCCTTTCTTGAACAGTAGTGCATTAGCCACTCTCCAGACCTCTCCCGCTGCTAGTGAGGATGCAAAAATCTTTGTCAAGCAATCTTAATTGCCTGTTTCAATAACTGGGGATGAATCCCATCCAGCCCAGGGGACATGTCGAGTTGAATGTTCCCCAAAAGACCCAACACCAGCTCTTTCTTGGTCTCAAAATGTCCTATTGAGCCTTCTCCTTATCAATGCTCCCTATCATGGTCCATCTCCTTCTCCTTAGTAAACACTGATGCAAAGTATTCATTTACCTTGTCCACCAAGCATAAATTCCTTCCTTTGTCCTTGAATGCTCTTATCCTCTCCCAGGACACCCTCCTGTTTTTACTGTGTATAAAATGTCTTGGGATATTCTTTCAGCCAGTTTGCCAAGGACCATCTCATGGTCCCTTTTCTCTTTCCTGCAACACTTTTGCAATTTCCCGAACCTTGTATATTGCCTCATTTTTCTTTTGACCAAATTCATCACATCATCCAAAATCCTCTTACCTTACCATCCCTATCCCTCCATCACAACTGCCACATGCTAGTCATGGGCTCGCCTGATAACAGCTGCTCTCAATTAACATCCCCTAGCTCCTGTTTAATCATGTCATTGTAGCCTACCGCTACAAAGAAACACACATACAGTGTGGCAGGTTAAGTTCACTCCTTTATTAGTCTGGAAAGGCTGCCTTTATACTGTTCCAAGTTCCTGCCGTTTTTTTTTCTCTGCTGATTGACTGAGTCATCCATATGAATAACAATGGCGGGCAGGAACATCCGTGCATATGAATGCCCTTCTTTCCCAGCCTGTTTCTGCTGAGTTAGCTGGGCAGCTTGACCAATGCCATTTTAGGGCTGTTGGTCTGATGCTGTCCCAGCTTCTACCCCCACCGGTTCGTTGTCCTGGAAGTAATTTTAGTGATTTCTGTCCGCGTCTGCTGCTGCGCGATGTGGCGGCCCGATCTTAGCAATTGTGGGCCACCACATCATAATTTGCCCTTTTCAAATTTTGTTTTCTCCAAGACCCAAGCTTATCCTTGTCCATAAATGTCTTGAAGCTTAAAAATGATTGATCACTTTTTCCACAATATTCCCCAATGAAACTCCATTCGCCTGGTTGCCCTAATTTTCCAATATAAGGTCCAGTATGCCCCACTTCTTGGTTGGGCTATACATGTAGCTTCATAAAACTCTCCTGGATGCATTTGACAAATTCTACCCCATCCAAGCCTCTGGCAGGAAGGATGCCCCAGTTAATATTAGAAAAAATTAAAGTTTCCCACTCCAACAACCCTATTACTTTTGTAATTTTCCATAAACTGTCCACGTCTATTCCTCCACCTCCAAATGGCTATTAGGGGGCTGCATTATGATCCTATCACCCGATATAATCTTATAAACCACTATCAAGTCTCCCCTCATCCTTCTTCGTTCCAAGGAGTATAGTATAGTTTAATCTTTCCTGGTAACTCAACTCCTGAAAACCCGGCAAAATCTTACTAAATCTTCTCTATGCTCTTTCAATCTTATTGATATCCTTCCTGCCGCTGGGCGACCAGAACTCCACACAATCATCTCACCAATAACTTGACTAACTTTAACATAACATTCCAACTTCTATACTCTGATTTATAAAGACTAAGATGCCAAATGTTTTCTTTACAATCCTGTCCACATGATGCTACCTTCAGAGAACAATGTATATGTATTCCCAGATCTCTTGGCTGCTCTGCACTTAATGGCCTACCATAACTGTGTACATCCTACCCTGATTTGCTCTTCCAAAGTGCAACGCCTCACACTTATCTGCATTAAATTCCATCAGCTGTTTACTGGCCCAATTTCCCAGTGCAACGTGATCGATAGTTCTCAGGAGCACAAATAAGCTTTTATTAGCTTACACCTAATGGCCAGTATTTACAGAGGTCTTCAGGTCATTCGGGGGTAAGACAGGAAAACAAGGTTCATATTGGGGCTGACAGGGGTGGAGCCAAGAGGAGGGGTCGGTCGTCTACTCTACATACAGTGAATTCCAGTTCACTGCATTCACCCCTTCCTTCAGAAAAGAACCTGCAGGTGAAAAAAGAGACCACATTTAAAAAAAAATTTGTACAATTATTTACAAGTTGTGTCTGTCAGGGAGACTGTGCCTCCTGTGGTTCTTGGGTAGTGGGACTCAGAGGGAGACTTTGGGGTCCTGCATCTAGTGGTAGCTAGGGTCAGCCATCTACTTTACATACAGACGGTGAATTCCAGTTACCTGCACCCAGCTGGTCCAGATGCCTCTGCAAGCTTTTAAAATCTTCCTCACAGTCCAGATGCCTCCTTTTTTTGTGTCATCAGCAAACTTGCTGATCCAATTCACCATGTTATCATCTAGGTCATTTATATAGCTAACAAACAATAATGGTCCCAACACAGATTGCTGAGGCACTTCACTTGACAAAGACCTTCAGTCTGAGAAGCAACCATTCACCACCACCACTCTCCGTTTTCTTCCACCAAGCCAATTTCGAATCCAGTATGCAACCTCTCTATGTATACCTAGCGTCTGCTCCTCAGCAGACCCAATATGACTGGCTCTCCACTCAGCTCTGGATCAGCACCTTGAAAACAGCAATTCATACATACGACTGCTCTTCATCAACTACACCTCAGCCTTCAATACCATTATTCCCTCGGTGCTGGTCAAGAAACTACTAACTCTGGGCCTTTGAACCCCCCTCTGCAACTGGATCCTTGACAAAGAACACAGTCAGCATGAATTAGAAACTTCTCCTCCTCACTGATTATCAATACAGGCGCACCCCAAGGATGTATGTTTAGCCCACTGCTCTACTCATTATACACCCATGACTGTGTGGCCAGACACAATTCCAAGGCCATCTACAAACATGCTGACGACACCACAGTTGTCGGCAGAATCACCAACAGCAATGAAGAAGCATCCAGGAGGGAGATAGATTAACTCATTGAGTGATGTCATGCCAATAACCTTGTGCTTAATGTCAGCAAAACCAAGGAGATGATTGTGGATGTCAGGGGAACACGACCCAGTCCTCATTGAGGGCTCAGTAGTGGATAGGGTTAAGAACTTCAAATTCTTGGATGTCAATATCTCCAAGGATCTGTCCTGGAGCCTCCGTTGATATAATCATGAAGAAGGCTCGCCAGCGACTATACTCTGTGAGGTGTTTGAGGAGATTTGGTATGTCACCAAAGACTCCTAAAAACTTCTACAGGTGTACAGTGGAGAGATGGCTGCATCACTGTCTGGCATGGAGGCGCCAACTCTCAGGACGAGAAAAAACTCCAGAGGGTGGTTAACTTGGCCTGCAACATCACAGGCACCAGACTTCATTCCATTGAGGACATCTACAAGAGGCGGTATCTTTAAAAAAAAAAGCAGCTTCTATCCTCAAAGACCCCCACCACCCAGGCCATGCCCTCTTCACTTTGCTACCATCAGGAAAAAGGTACAGGAATCTAAAGACAAACACTCAGTGGCACAAGGACAGCTTCTTCCCCACTGCCATCAGATTCCTGAATAATCAATGAACCAAAAACACTGCCTTACTTTTTGTGCACTTTTGCTTGTTGTAAACTGGTTTATATGAATGTTTGCATTCTGACGCTGACACGCCCGGTATTTGTGATGCTGACACGTCCAGTATTTGTGATTAATCATGATAATAAATTCTGAGTCTGATTTTAACTAGTGTAACACATCCAATAGACGATAACTCACTCACCCCTCAATCAGGTTTCTCTGTTCCTCTACACCACACATGTCAAACTCAGGCCCGCGGGCCAAATTTGGCCCATGATATAATTATATTTGGCCCGCAAGATCATATCAAATATGTATTAGAGCTGCCCCGCTGGCTGCCGCACCAGTATAGCGCATGCACAGCTAATACTACAAATCCCAGAATGCTTTGCAAATGCGTTGCCGCCGGCCCGTCAGCCCGCTAATCACCCCCACCTCCTCTCTTTACTTTCATTAGTATCTGCGACCTGTCGCCCAACTCACATGTAATAAACCCCTTACGAAAAATGGCCAAACGAAAGACAGAAAACAAGACCTTTCAAGACAGGTGGGAGGCAAACTCTGACCCCACAGTTTGATGAACTTGCATCTAAGAAGAGATGCCAAGTATCTGGTTTAGACCCAGGTGCATCAGAGTAAATCACAGTGTAGCAAGCTAAGCTTGGATTAATATTTTCTTTGGTTAACTTTGGACTGTTCATAGTTGAAAGATTGGATTTTCATTGAAGCAAGTTGTTATTTTTTTGACTTGTTGGCTTGTGAAAAAAATACATTTAAAAGGAGCTTAAAGGCTATAGAGAAATATTATTTATTGAATATTTTATTTCTCATTTGTTAATGCTTCTTCTGGAAAGAGTTTAACCCAAACTATTATTAAACATTTATTTTAATAAGAAAAAGTTTAACATTACATATGTTGAAAGAAGAGAAAACATGCAGATGTTGTTGAAAATTTTCAATAAATATTTAGTTTGGCCCACGACTTAGTCCAAGTTTTTAATTTTGGCCCTCTGTGAATTTGAGTTTGACACCCCTGCTCTACACTAAGGAAATGCCTCATTAAGTTGATGTGGCTTCTTCTATTCTTTTTGTCAAAATGAAATACTTCTCTATATTAAACTGCATCTGTCACCTATCTGCCCACTCTGGCTGAAAGACTTCTGCTGCATCTTCCTTGCTATTTACCCAGATCAGTATTAAATTGTACCCACAGACACACATGAACATTCTAGAACTGTTCTTTACAGATCGTCATTGTCTACTGTTCTCCAGTCTGAATTTTTTTTAAACATTGCTCTGAGGCTTAAAGTGGACCATACAAAGGAGGTGATCATGGACTTCAGGAGGACCAGGAACCACCGCCCTCCACTACACATCAACAAATACCTTGGAGTTCACTTAACTCAGTGATTCTCAACCTTATTTTTTCCCCACTCACAGACCACCTTAAGTAATTCCTTACTCACCACAGAGCCACAGGTGTTCTGTCATGAGTAAGGGATTACTTAGGTGGTATATGTGTGTGGGGGAAAAAGACTGAGAAGCACTGATTTAACTAGTGACATATCATGGACACTCAACATCTCCTCACTTGTCAGAAAGATGCAACGCATTTCCTGAGAAGAATGAAATGGGCAAGGATACCGGCCACCATCATGTCAACCTTTTACTGGAGATCTATCATGAGCGTCCTGGCCAGCTGCATTCACAGTGTTGCATGGTTGCTGCAGGGAAATGGATCAGAGGTCAATCTACAGGACCATAAGAGTGGCAGAGAGGATTCAACTGGAATCTCTGACCCCCCCCACCCCATTGATGTGATTGACCAGGATTGTGGTCTGTAGAGAGTGCACAAAATCATTGAGGACCCCTTCAACCCTGCACACAGGATCTTTCAGCTGCATCCAGGATCTTTCAGCTTCACCCGTCGCGATACCCAAGAAGCTTCAGAGCGAGCACTGCCAGGCTGAGAAAGCTTCTTCCCATGGGCAGTGAGAATGCTGAATGACCAAAGGAACTGCTCACACTAACCATCCGAGACTCTCATATTTGTGAAAGAATATTTATTTGTATATATGAATACTTGTCTTGCATATATATTATTTTGTCTGTATGTGTGTTATGTCTGGTTGTGTGTCTCCGTGTTTTGCACTGAAATCTGTTTCATCAGGTGGAACTTGTGCAATCAGATGACAATAAACTTGAATTGACTCAATGAAGTATCCTTGACCTGAGATGTTAATTCTATTTGTATCTCCTGAGATGCTGCATGACCTGAGTAATTAGTGCAATTTTGGATTTTCATTCCAGATTTTGAACATCTTTTATTTGATTTACCATGGCTTGGAAGTTTCTGTCCTCAAGCCAATTGTTTCTATGATTCCAACCACACCTGCCTCCTCCAAAAAGAAAATCACAACTAATCAGGTCTAAAGATTGATGTCGAATTCCTAGTCTTCCATAAACTCTTGTAGTTTGGCTTCAATGTATTTATTATGTACTTTTGGCAGAGACTTCTTTATCTCCCCCTGCTCTCTCCCTCCTTCTTTTCTTCCCTTTCTCTCCACCCTCTCTCCCTGTCCTCTCCATTTCTCCCACCCTTTCTCCCTCAACCCCCTCCTCTCTCATCTTTCCCTCTCCTCCCTCGGTCTGCCAGTTGTGAGCAAGCTGGTCTGTGGGTTGGTCCTCAGTTTGAACAGCCTGAAGCCCACCGCCCCAGCGACAGCCTGCTACCAGCCCCCAATGACAGGTAGTGGTGAGAAGTAAGGGATTATTTAAGGAGGTATGTGAGTGGAAAGAAAAGATTGAAATCTACATCTTTTGTTCAAGACTTGCAGATTTTCCCATACTCTTTTATAAATTGTGTGCATATGGTTTATACATTATGCACGTCTAATTAAATTGTGCGCATTTTTTCCCATGTTCTTACATATTGTGTGCATGTGTGCTTTATTCCCACGCTTTTCTATTAATTGTGGTGTGTTAAAAGTAATGTTTGATAGCAAAACCGTGTCCAGACTCATCTTTCACCGACCTGACACTTTTTCAACACAACAATGACCAGTGCAGGGACAAAAATATTAATGTCAGCGTTATTCGCCATTATCACCCAAATTTCAACCTGGCATACAAGACTGGGGGAATATTTTTGAGCCATTTTTTGGGAAAAACAAGTGGGTCTAACATACCATACCATCAAATATGTTATGTTATACATGTCATTACATGCAGACGCTTACGCTGCTGAGTTGCATGTTCTGTCCCTTTCGTTCTTGGAATGCTGTATAAAATGGCAGACCAAAATGGAGGTTGGCAGTTTTGGTCATTCCAATGTGAACTACCAATGCCTGGATATCATATTGGTAAAATCCCATGAAGGCTGTGTGAAAATCATCTCCCTCTCCATCCTCCTCCTTCTCTCCCTTCCTCTCTCTTCACCTCTCCCCTATCTCTCTCCCTCCCTATCTCTCTCCACCTCTCCCTCCCACCCCTCCTCTACTCCCCCACACCCTCTACTCCCCTTCCATCTCCTCCTTTATTCCCCCCCTTTGTCCCCCTCCCCTGCTTCACTGTCCCCCTCCCATCACCCACCCCTCGCTCCTCTCCCCTGCTTCACTGTCCCCCTCCCATCACCCACCCCTCGCTCCTCTCCCCTGCTTCACTTTCCCCTCCCAGCACCCTCCCCTCGCTCCTCTCCCCGGCTTCACTGTCCCCCTCCCATCACCCTCCCCTCGCTCCTCTCCCCCTCCCATCACCCTCCCTCGCTCCTCTCCCCTGCTTCACTGTCCCCCTCCCATCACCCTCCCTCGCTCCTCTCCCCCTCCCATCACCCTCCCCTCGCTCCTCTCCCCTGCTTCACTGTCCCCCTCCCATCACCCACCCCTCTCCCATGCTTCACTGTTCCCCTCCCATCACCCTCCCCTCGCTCCTCTCCCCGGCTTCACTGTCCCCCTCCCATCACCCACCCCTCGCTCCTCTCCCCTGCTTCACTGTCCCCCTCCCATCACCCACCCCTCGCTCCTCTCCCCTGCTTCACTTTCCCCTCCCATCACCCTCCCCTCGCTCCTCTCCCCGGCTTCACTGTCCCCCTCCCACACCCTCCCCTCGCTCCTCTCCCCCTCCCATCACCCTCCATCACCCTCCCTCGCTCCTCTCCCTGCTTCACTGTCCCCCTCCCATCACCCACCCCTCTCCCATGCTTCACTGTTCCCCTCCCATCACCCTCCCCTCGCTCCTCTCCCCGGCTTCACTGTCCCCCTCCCATCACCCACCCCTCGCTCCTCTCCCCGGCTTCACTGTCCCCTCCTTCACTTTCCCCTCCCATCACCCTCCCCTCGCTCCTCTCCCCTGCTTCACTGTCCCCCTCCCATCACCCACCCCTCTCCCATGCTTCACTGTTCCCCTCCCATCACCCTCCCCTCGCTCCTCTCCCCGGCTTCACTGTCCCCCTCCCATCACCCACCCCTCGCTCCTCTCCCCGGCTTCACTGTCCCCCTCCCATCACCCACCCCTCGCTCCTCTCCCCTGCTTCACTTTCCCCTCCCATCACCCTCCCCTCGCTCCTCTCCCCGGCTTCACTGTCCCCCTCCCATCACCCACCCCTCGCTCCTCTCCCCTGCTTCACTTTCCCCTGCCATTACCCTCCCCTCGCTCCTCTCCCCCTCCCATCACCCTCCCCTCGCTCCTCTCCCCGGCTTCACTGTCCCCCTCCCATCACCCTCCCCTCGCTCCTCTCCCCGGCTTCACTGTCCCCCTCCCATCACCCCCCCCTCCCTCCCCCCCCCTCCCCCCTCCCCCCCTCCCCCCCCCCTCCCCCCCCCTCCCCCCCCCCTCCCCCCCCCCCCCCCCCTCCCCCCCCTCCCCCCCCCCCTCCCCCCCCCCCCCCCCTCCCCCCCCCCCCCTCCCCCCCCCCCCCCCCCCCCTCCCCCCCCCCCTCCCCCCCCCCCTCCCCCCCCCCTCCCCCCCCCCTCCCCCCCCCCCTCCCCCCCCCCCTCCCCCCCCCCTCCCCCCCCCCTCCCCCCCCCTCCCCCCCCCCTCCCCCCCCCCCTCCCCCCCCCTCCCCCCCCCCCCTCCCCCCCTCCCCCCTTCCCCCCCCCCCTCCCCCCTTCCCCCTTCCCCCCCCCCTCCCCCCTTCCCCTTCCCCCCCCCCCTCCCCCCTTCCCCCTTCCCCCCCCCCTCCCCCCCCTCCCCCCTTCCCCCCCCCCCTCCCCCCCTCCCCCCTTCCCCCCCCCCCCTCCCCCTTCCCCCTTCCCCCCCCCCCTCCCCCCTTCCCCTCCCCCCTTCCCCCCCCCCCTTCCCCCTCCCCCCTTCCCCCTCCCCCCTTCCCCCTCCCCCCCCCTCCCCCCCCCTCCCCCCCCCTCCCCCCCCCTCCCCCCTTCCCCCTCCCCCCCCCCTCCCCCCCCCCTCCCCCCCCCTCCCCCCCCCTCCCCCCCCCTCCCCCCCCTCTCCAGCGATGGGAGGGGACAGTGAAGCCGGGGAGAGGAGCGAGGGGAGGGTGATGGGAGGGGGGGGGGGAGAGTTGGCAGGTGGTGGGGCCGGGCCGGCCTTTCCCCCCGCCCCCCCGCCCCCACGCCGCCACGCCCCGCCCGCCGGGATTGGCCGACTCACCGCGCCGCGCTCCACTCGCTGCCACAGAGGGGCTGCCGTCGCGCTCTGTGAGGCCTCACTTTGCCCGGCCCGGGACTGCAGAGGGGGGGTGAGTTTGGGCGGGCAGAGTTGGCGCCGACTCCGCGGCCTCACCTGGGCGGGGGCTTCTTGTTCGGGGGACGGAGGCGACCGTTCCGTTGGGCGGGGACGGGGGGGTCCGCGCGGCGCATCTCGCGGGGCGGGCGGGTCCTGCACCCCTCCCTCTACCCCCCCCCCCCCAAGGTGCGTGCCCACACTCTCCCGGGCCGCGGGCAGAGCGAGCGCGAACAAAGTGTCCGCGTGAAGAGGTGCCGAGAGAGAGGGCTGTTCACGTGACCGCGAGGAAAAAGGGGGGGGTTTGACCGCGAGGAGAGGGTCGGCGTTCCACGTGACATCGGGGAGGGTGTCCGCTTGCCGCGCGACTGTGAGAGTGCCCGCATTTCACGTGACCGCAAGGAGGGTGTCCACGTGACATCTGACCACAAGGACCCGGCCCGCACTGTTGCGAGGAGAGTGCCCGCGTGCCACATGACAGCGAGGAGGGTCACCATGAGGAGAGGAGGGCGCCCACAGGACCGTGAGAAGGGTGCTCGTGTGGAGAGTGTCTGCAGGACTACGTGTCACGTGACAATGAGGAGTGGATGCCACGTGACAGCAAGGAGGGCGCCCACATGGAGAGTGTCCACGTGCCCGCGAGGAGAGAGTCTGCAGGACTGCGTGTCACGTGACAATGAGGAGTGGATGCCACGTGACAGCAAGGAGGGCGCCCACATGGAGAGTTTCCAAGTGCCCGCGAGGAGAGAGTCTGCAGGACTGCGTGCCACGTGACAATGAGGAGAGTGGATGCCACGTGACAGCAAGGAGGGCACCCACATGGAGAGTTTCCAAGTGCCCGCGAGGAGAGAGTCTGCAGGACTGCGTGCCACGTGACAATGAGGAGAGTGGATGCCACGTGACAGCAAGGAGGGCGCCCACATGGAGAGTGTCCACGTGCCCGCGAGGAGAGAGTCTGCAGGACTGCGTGTCACGTGACAATGAGGAGTGGATGCCACGTGACAGCAAGGAGGGCGCCCACATGGAGAGTTTCCAAGTGCCCGCGAGGAGAGAGTCTGCAGGACTGCGTGCCACGTGACAATGAGGAGAGTGGATGCCACGTGACAGCAAGGAGGGCGCCCACATGGAGAGTTTCCAAGTGCCCGCGAGGAGAGAGTCTGCAGGACTGCGTGCCACGTGACAATGAGGAGAGTGGATGCCACGTGACAGCAAGGAGGGTGCCCCCATGGAGAGTTTCCAAGTGCCCGCGAGGAGAGAGTCTGCAGGACTGTGTGTTACGTGACAATGAGGAGAGTGGATGCCACGTGACAGCAAGGAGGGCGCCCACATGGAGAGTGTCCAAGTGCCCGCGAGGAGAGAGTCTGCAGGACTGCGTGTCACGTGTCAATGAGGAGAGTGGATGCCACGTCCTCTCCAGAAAAGTCAGAAAAAACAAAGGAAAACACAAAGGCACAAAAATAAAAATTAAAGTAAAGTGAGTGTAAAGATGGAAAGAAGATGGCGACGAAAAAAGAAAAATCGAAACCAACGGTAAGAAGAGAGGAAGAGAAGACAACGGAAGAAGAAGGAGAAGGCCTTACCTGTTCGAAGAGGCCCGCGGTGGAGAGAGAAACCCACTCCCTCAGGTCGGTAGAAAGTGGACTACAAAAATGGCTCGCTGAGCCGAGTAAAAGTGCGCAACCGCGCATGCAAAAAAACACACCAACGGGAGGGGGGACCAGCTGGGGAGTCGGTCTCCACAGCCGGCAATGACAGCTACAGAACAGCAGCAGCAAGAGGAGAGCATAGAAGACAACGAAAACAAGAAAGAAGAGAAGAAAAGGGCAACAAAGAAACAACAGATGGCCAACCCAGAGGAAGAAGAGGAAGAGGAAGAGTACAGTGAAATAGAAGAAGAAGGGAAAGGCAAGATAAAGGATATACTTTCTCTTATTAAAGAATACATGGAGTCATTTAAAGAATGGCAAGCACAAGAATTTAATGATTTAAGAAGAAGAATAAACAATACAGAAGAGAAAATGAATAAAATAGATATGACCTTATCAGAAATGGGAAAAAGAATGGACAAAGTGGAAGAACGAGAAGCAGCAGTAGAAATGGAGGTAGAGGACTTAAAAAAGAAATTAGAGGAATCTAATAAAAAAGTTAAAGAGACACAAGAGCTGTTAGCTCAGAAAATAGATATAATGGAAAATTATAACAGAAGAAATAACATAAAGATAGTGGGCCTTAAGGAAGATGAAGAAGGCAAGAATATGAGAGAGTTTATAAAAGATTGGATCCCCAGGATCCTAGGATGTCCAGAACTACAGCAAGAAATGGAAATAGAAAGGGCACATAGAGCTTTGGCCTTTAAACCACAACCACAACAAAAGCCAAGATCTATTTTAGTAAAATTCCTAAGATATACTACAAGAGAAAAGGTACTGGAGAAAACAATGGAAAAAGTAAGAGAGGGCAACAAACCACTGGAGTATAAAGGGCGAAAAATCTTCATTTATCCAGATATAAGTTTTGAACTCCTGAAGAAGAGAAAGGAGTTCAATACAGCAAAGGCGATTTTATGGAAAAAAAGGGTATAAATTTATACTAAAGCATCCAGCGGTATTGAAAATATTTATTCCAGGACAGCAAAACAGAATATTCTCGGATCCAGAGGAAGCACGAAAATTTGCAGAACAATTACAAAATAGACTGAGAGATGAAGACGTGTAATGAGAGTACAAAAGAATGCGAACTAAAAAGACACATAAGTTTTGAACTCCTGAAGAAGAGGAAGGAGTTCAATACAGCGAAAACGATCTTATGGAAAAAAACTATTCTCGGATCCAGAGGAAGCAAGGAAATTTGCAGAACAACTACAAAACAAGCAGAGAGATGAAGACATGTAATAAGAGTAAAAATGACCACGATTTATGTGTATGTGGGTAAAGAGGTATATGTGTGTATATGAAAAGTGTGCATACATGAATGCATCCGGATTTAGAGGAAAATATAGATAGTATAGACAAGAATTAATAAGGGAAGGAAATGGAATAGAGGGAATAAGGAGGGAATTAAAAGAGTGACCTTTGTTACATATGAAAAGTGAAATCTTTTCTGGGGGGGGGCTGGGTGGGGAGGAGTTACGGTCACTGCAAAATCAGCTGACCCTTGCGAGTGAATTCGCAAATCCAAATGGAGAAGGGAGATGTGGTTGTCCGACAAGGGATAAAGGACAATTCAGGAGGGGAAGGGGAGATTGGGGCTAAAGAACTTTTAAATAGAATAAGGAAAATGTTGGATGTTTTAGGAATGTTGTCTTATAAAGGGTTCAAAACAAGAAAACAGAAATGGATAAGAAGGAAAGGTAATGATGGAGAAACGGAAAGGGAAGATAAACAAAGTATAAAATGGCTACGTTGAACTATATGACTTTAAATATTAATGGAATACATAACCAAGTTAAAAGGAAGAAACTGCTAAATTTACTGAAAAAAGAAAAAAATTGATATAGCATTTGTGCAAGAAACACATTTAACTGAATTGGAGCACAAGAAATTAAAGAGAGATTGGGTAGGACACGTAACAGCAGCATCGTATAATTCAAAAGCAAGAGGAGTAGCTATATTAATTAGTAAAAATGTGCCATTTAAAATAGAAGAGGAAATAATAGATCCAGCAGGGAGATATGTAATGATAAAATGTCAGATATATTCGGAGTTTTGGAATCTACTCAATGTATATTCACCTAACGAAGATCAAAAGTTTATGCAAGATATCTTTTTGAAGATAGCAGATACACAAGGGAACATATTAATAGGAGGAGATTTCAACCTGAATTTGGATTAAAATATGGACAAAACTGGGAAAAAAATTAACAGAAAGAACAAAGTAACCAAATTTATAATTAAATCGATGGAAGAAATGCAACTTTTGGATATATGGAGGAAACAACACCCAAAGGAAAAGGAATATTCATATTACTCGGCTAGACATAAAACATACTCAAGAATAGACCTATTTTTGTTATCAGCCCGTATGCAAGATAGAGTAAGAAAAACAGAATATTAAGCTAGAATACTATCGGACCATTCACCCTTAATATTGACAATAAAGTTAGAGGACATCCCTCCAAGAATGTATAGATGGAGATTAAACCCCATGTTACTTAAAAGGCAGGATTTTAGAGAATTTATTGAAAGACAAATTAAAATGTATTTTGAAATAAATACGAAATCAGTGAAAGATAAGTTTATACTATGGGATGCAATGAAAGAATTCATTAGAGGGCAAATAATAAGTTATGTAACCAAGATGAAAAAGGACTATAATCAGGAAACAGAGCAGTTGGAAAGGGAAATAGTAAATATTGAAAAAGAATTAGCAATGAAGGAAGATACAACTAAAAGAAGAGAATTGGCAGATAAAAAAATAAAATATGAAACACTACAAACATATAAGGTGGAGAAGAATATAATGAAGACAAAACAGAAATATTATGAACTAGGTGAAAAAACGCACAAAATCCTAGCCTGGCAGCTTAAGACAGAACAAGCTAAGAAAATGGTATTGGCATCAAGGAAAAAAGACAAACAAATTACATATAATCCAAAAGAAATTAAGGAAAACTTTAGAGAATTCTATGAACAATTATACCGAACTGAAAACGAAGGGAAAGAAGGGAAAATAGATGAATTTCTAACTAAAATTGAACTACCAAAACTACAAATAGAGGAACAAAATAAATTAACAGAGCCATTTGGAATAGTAGAAATACAAGAGATAATAAAAAAATTACCAAATAATAAGACACCAGGAGAGGATGGATTCCCAATAGAATTCTATAAAACATTTAAAGACTTATTAATTCCGCCCCTCCTGGAAGCAATCAACCAGATTGATAAAACACAAAGCTTACCAGATTCATGTAAAACAGCAATAATTACAGTAATACTAAAGCAAGGGAAAGATCCACTCACACCAGCGTCATATAGACCAATATCTTTACTTAACACAGATTATAAGATAATAGCTAAACTATTAGCAAACAGATTAGCAGAGTATGTACTGAAAATGGTAAATCTAGACCAAACTGGATTTATCAAAAAAAGACGCACAACAGACAATATTTGTAAATTTATTAACTTAATTCATACAGTAGAAGGGAATAAAGCGCCAACAGTAGCAGTTGCTTTAGACGCAGAGAAGACCTTTGACAGAGTAGAATGGAATTATTTGTTCAAAGTATTGCAAAAATTCAGTTTACCGGAGAAGTATATTAATTGGATTAAAGCATTATATAAGGGACCATTAGCGAAAGTGACAGTAAATGGACATGTATCAAAGCAATTTAACTTAAGCAGGTCAACACGGCAGGGATGCCCACTATCACCTTTATTGTTTGCGTTAGCTATAGAACCACTAGCAGAATTGATAAGAACAGAAAATAATATAAAAGGGATAAAAATAAAAGACAAGGAATATAAAATCAGTTTATTTGCGGATGATGTTATAGTATACTTAACAGAACCAGAACTATCAATAAAAGAATTATATAAGAAATTGAAGGAATATGGAGAAGTGTCGGGTTACAAGATCAACGTAAATAAAAGTGAAGCAATGCCTATGAATAATGCGGATTTCTCAAAATTTAAGAAGGAATCACCATTTAGATGGCAAATGCAAGCAATAAGATACCTAGGTGTACAAGTAAATAAAAATCTCGGCCAACTATATAAACTCAATTATTATCCACTAATGAAAAAATTACAGGACGATTTAGAGCATTGGAAAGATTTACCACTAACACTAATAGGAAGGATAATCTGTATTAAAATGAACATTTTTCCAACGATATTATACCTATTTCAAGCATTGCCAATACAACTGACAGAGAAATTCTTCAAGGAGTTAAAGAAAATAATAAGGAAATTTTTATGGAAAGGGGGGAAACCGAGGATAGCACTAGATAAATTAACAGAATGGTATAAACAAGGAGGCTTACAACTGCCAAACTTTAAAAATTATTATAGAGCCGCACAATTAAGATACCTATCAGATTTTTATCAAACAAGGGAAAAGCCAGATTGGACCAGATTAGAATTAGATAAAATAGGGGAAAAGATACCTGAACACATATTATATAAATGGGATGAAAAATTGGTACAACATAGAAGTTCTCCAGTATTACATCATCTCCTCAATATTTGGAAGAAGATTCATGTAGAAAGAAATAAAACAAATTATCAATTACCAAAACTAATATTGACGCAAAACAAGTTACTCCCTTTTACAATAGATAACCTTTCCTTTAGAGAATGGGAGAAAAAAGGGATTAAAAGAATAGAAAATTGTTTTTCAGGAAATAGATTATTATCCTTTGAACAAATGAAAGATAAATACAATATAACTCAAGATACAGCGCTTGCATATTACCAATTGAGATCCTACTTGAAGGATAAATTAGGAAGCAGTTTGAGTTTGCCAGAGGGAAGTAACTTGAATATGTGATTACAGATACAATGATAATCAAAAGATTTATAACAAATATGTATATTAAACTGCAAGAAAAGGAGAATGAGGAAACAAATGGTAAAAGTAAACAAAATTTCATGCAATCTGGACATGTGAGAAAGTAGAAAAATTTTGGGAAGATCTAAATCAGATATTAAATAAAATAACAGAAAACAATATACCAAAGAATCCAGAGATCTTCCTCCTAAGTAACATAAAAAACAAAGAATTTGGAATTGATTTGGAGGATGCACAAAAAAGATTTGTTAAGATAGCTCTAGCCGTAGCAAAAAAATGTATTATGTCAACCTGGAAATTGGAAGATAATTTGAAAATACAACAATGGTATATAGAAATGAGTAAATGTATTCCATTAGAAAAAATAACATATAGTTTAAGAAATAATATTGAAATATTCGAACAAATATGGGAGCCTTACATGAAACACAATAGCGAAAACCTACCGGGGACAATCACTACCTAAGTTAATGGAAGGAAAAGGAAATGAAAAGAATGGACTCAGTGGAATTTCTGGTGTATTTTTATTGAATGACAACATTGTCTGACTGGTTTAATGTATCCTAGATTTTATACCTTAAATGGACGGGAGGGGGGAGGTAGGGAGGGTGGGATGGGAGGAGGGAGGTGGGGGGGGAGAAAATGGCACTGTATATGTGTGAAAAGGGAAAAGTGTGTATCATGGTTAATGTGGTTTATGGTGTGAAAAATAAAAAATTGAAAAAAAAAAGTGTCCAAGTGCCCGTGAGGAGAGAGTCTGCAGGACTGCGTGCCACGTGACAATGAGGAGAGTGGATGCCACGTGACAGCAAGGAGGGTGCTCACATGGAGAGTGTCCAAGTGCCCGTGAGGAGAGAGTCTGCAGGACTGCGTGCCACGTGACAATGAGGAGAGTGGGTGCCACGTGAGAGCAAGGAGGGTGCCCATATGGAGAGTGTCCACGTGCCCGTGAGGAGAGAGTCTGCAGGACTGCGTGCCACGTGACAATGAGGAGAGTGGATGCCACGTGACAGCAAGGAGGGTACCCACATGGAGAGTATCCAAGTGCCCGTGAGGAGAGCGTCTGCGTGCCATGTGACACCGAGGAAAGTTTCCATGTGGCTGCGAGGAGGGTGCCGACATGCCACGTGCCACATGCCCACGTGCCACATGCCCACGTGCATTGGATCTTTAACAGTAGTGAGGTCTGGGGACAGGGCGTCCCATTTCGGTGGGGACTCCTGGGAATAGCTGGCGACGGTGCCAGTTCGATGTAAATCATGATGGGATAGTGGGAGATGGTCCTTTCCCCAACCTGTGCCTGTCCTGGCATCTCTGAGTTGAGGTCTGTCTATGTCAGAACACAGTTCTAACCAGGCACTGACTGGAGATTAATTCCAAAATATATAACGTTGTTGTGAAGGATGAACCACAATCAGTATTTTCAAGGTTAACTGCACTTTCTCTGCGATTCCTCCAACCCCCTCATCTCCTCCACCCACTCTTTCACCCCCTTCCTCCACCACATACTCCTCCTTTCTTCCAACCATCCCCAACTCCAACCACCCCTTCCTATGCCCACTCTTCCATCCCCCTCCTCCACCACATAATCCTCTTCCAACCTTCCCCAATTCCCCTCCTCCATCCTCTCCTTTAATCCTACTTCACTCCATCTCCTTTCCCTCACCTCCTACCCTACTTAGTCTTTTCTGTGTTCTCCCCCTCTTCCTACAACTTTTGCTCTGCCTCCACCTCTTCCCTGCTCCCTTTCCCACCACCTTTCCCCACATTCTTTTACTTGGCTTCCCTCATACCTATCCCACCAATTCTCTACCCACATCCTCGATGCCATTTGCCCTTTCATCTTTCTTCCTTCTCCCCACTACACCAACCACCACTCCCTCCCTCAGCCTCCCTTTTGCCTCTTCCCTCTCCTCACCTTGACTGTACAGTCTGATGTGGCAGGTGCAGGCAGTATTTTACTCCTAGGGCTTCTAAAACTCAGTGTCACTTTCTCATCAAATCACAGCCATTGTGGAGTGAGATGAGAAACTTTTTCATCCAAGGGATATTCCCACGAGTCTTTGGAACTTTCACTGAGTTTTTAAAGTTGGAAGTTAATTGATCTCTGGTTATTAAAGGATTTTTTGGATTGTGCCAAAAAGGCTGTGTTTGAGCTGGAAGATGAGTGGTAGACTTGTTGGAATGATAGGTCAGGTTTGAGGTGCCAGATAATCTCCACCCTCAGGTTTTCCCTCATGCACTGTAAGTGCTCCTCCAGCCCAATCTATGCTCCTGGAGTTGCTGAGCCATGGAGAATGGAAACAGGCCCTTTGGCCAATTGTCCGTGCTGACCAAGTTGTCCATCTGAGCTGGTCCAGTTTGCCTGCTCTCAACGTACATTATTGTGCTTGTGTATTCTTTGCGCATGGTATAGTTTGTACCACTTTCCTGAGAAATGGGGTCAGTTTGTAGGTAAGTAGGAATATGTTCCTGGAATCTGCAAATCCTTGTTTGCACTTTAAGTGGTACTCTGTGTGAGGGGCCAAGGCAAACAGATTTAGTCTCTGAGGGCATTTAAATTTCAGTTTGTAGTGGCGGCTATTTTGCTAACTGAAGGATCTCACAACCAGACGGGTTGAGTTCAGTGAGTAAAAACTGATTTATTGCAGGCTGCCTGGCTGGTCTTATACTTCCAGCCCGGACCTGGCTGAGAACCGCGCTGGGGGGCCCCGACGTCACCGGGGCGTCATGTGGGTCCCCAAGCGTGGGCTTCTGAGCCTGGTGCCGAGGTCAGGAGGAGACCCCCCGATGGCGCCATTTTGGCCGGCTGCCCCGCCGTGTGCGTGACAAATGGGTCTGGTTTGCCTGCCTAATGGCATACCGCCACACAGTTCCCCCCCCCCCCCAGAACCGGCGCCAATGTCCTTTTTTGTCGGACGGCCTCGCTTCTTGGGTTGGGCCACAACTACTGGCTCGGTGGGGTCGAGGTAGCCTGTCCACCGTAAGGAGTTCCCTCTTACCACCGATGTCCAGTGTGAAAGTGGATCCTGAACGCTGGACGACTTTGTACGGCCCTTCATATGGTCTTTGTAGAGGTATTGTGGATGGGCCCCACCTGATAAAAACGTACTCTGCGGAATACAGCTCACTGGGGGTGTAAGAGGCCCGTATGCCATGTCTGGGCGGCGGTGGGGGTGTGAAGGAGTCCAACTGGGCCTGGAGGTGGGGAAGTAGACTGTGCGGTGACTGCTGGGGGTTGTGAGGTGCGTTGATGAACTCACTGGGTAGGGCTAGCAGTGCACCGTAGACCAGCTCAGCTGATGACGCCTGTAGGTCTTCTTTTGGTGTCGAGCAGATGCCCAGGAGCACCCAAGGCAGCTCATCCATCCAGTCGAGGCCAGTGAGGCCGACCATAAGTACCGACTTAAGTGGCGGTGCAATTGCTCAACTAGCCCATTGGCCTGTGGGTGATAGGCCATGGTGTGATGTAACTTGATTCCCAGCCTGTTGGCGAGCTGCAGAGGTGATCTGGGTGCCCTGATCACTGATGAGGTGGTTTGGAACGCCGAACTGGGCAACCCAACCGTTCATAAGTGCTTGGGAGGAGGAGTCCGAGGAGGCATCTGGCATCAGGATTGCCTCGGGCCAACGAGTGGTGTGGTCTACCACTGTGAAAAGGTAACGGTTACCTTGGGAAATGGGTAAGGGTCCGACAATGATTGTGGCTGAAATGTTCCTGGACGTATTTGAAATCTTGTATAGGCACTTTGGTGTTTCTGTGTACCATGGAAAGCTGGCATTGGGTGCAGGTTCTGGTCCAGTCCGCAATCTGCTTCTGAAGCCCATGCCAGACGAAGTGTTCTGTCATCATATGGACCGTGAACCTGATGGAAGGGTGGGAAAGGTTATGGATATGATGGAAGACTTGCCTGCGCCACTGCTGGGGAACCACTGGTCGCGGGGTGCACATGGAGACGTCGCAAAGGACGGTGCCCTCTGAGGAGTCGGGAGGTCCTGGAACCACAGGCCTGTGATGGCAGCCCTGAAGGCCCGCGTCTCCTCGTCAGACATCTGGTCCCGGGCGAGCTGGTCGAAGTCAAGGCTGGGTGTCAGCACGCAAATGGCCAGTCGTGAGAGTGCTTCGGCAACCACATTGTCTTTCCCCGCTTTGTGCCCAATGTCAATGGTGAACTCCGACACGAAGGAGAGGTGACGCTGTTGGCGGGCCGACCAGGGATCTCTTGCCATAGCGAGCGCCTGAGTGAGTTTGTGGTCAGTAAAAATGGTGAAAGGCCTCCCCTCCATGAAATAGCGGAAATGATGCACCACCAGGTACATGCCCAGCAACTCACGATCGAAAGCACTATACTTGCGCTTTGGTGGGAGAAGTCGGCTAAAGAATGCCAGTGTTTTCCACTGTCCATTAACCTGCTGCTCCAAGGATGGTGCCAACGGCTGTGGCAAAGGCAGCGACAGAGATCGCTATATGCAGGTTGGTGCGTGGGTGGACGAGCAGGGTAGCCTTTGCTAAGGCATCTTTCATGGCTTCAAATGCCCTGCTGGCATCTGGAGTCCAGGTGAGTGACTTGCCTTTGGTCGCGATGAGGGCGAAGAGCGGCTGCATGATGCGCGCAGTGCCTGGAATGAAGCAGTTATAGAAATTGACCATACTCGCGAACTCCTGTAGCCCCTAGAGGTTGTCCGGGCATGGGGACTCCCTGATGGCAGCGACCTTCGTAGTGGCTGGTGTGGCTCCTTCTGCCGTGATGGTATGGCCCAGGAACTGCATGTACTCTTTCCCAAACTGGCACTTGGCCGGATTGATTGTTAGGCCGATGTCGACCATTCAGGAGAAGAGGGTGCACAGGTGAGACTTGTGTTGTGCCCGATCTCTGCTGGCGACAAGGATGTCGTCCAGGTAAATGAATACAAAATTCAAATCCCTGCCCATTGTGTCCATGAGGCGCTGGAAGGTCTGGGTGGTGTTCTTGAGCCCGAATGGCACGCGTAGGAACTTGAACAAGCTGAAGGGGATGATGATGGTAATTTTGGGTATGTCCTCGGGATTTGGTGATACGCGCGCACCAGGTCGACCTTGGGAGTATACCCTCGCACCATGCAGGTTGGCCGTAAAGTCCTGGATGTGAGGGATCAGGTAACGGTCAGGTACTGTCACGTCGTTAAGCCGTCTATAATCTCCGCAGGGGCGCCAGCCGCCAGAGGCTTTCAGGACCAGGTAGAGTGGTGAGGCCCAAGGACTGTCGGAGCGTCGAATGATCCCCAACTCCTGTAGATGCGAGAACTCTTCCTTCGCTATCTGGAGCTTATCTGGTAGGAGCCAGCGTGCCTTGGTGTGGACCGGCGGGCCTTGAGTGGAGATGTAATGAAACACCCCATGGCTTGGTGAGGCGGCGGAGAACTGCGGCTTGAGGAGGGATGGGAACTTGGCCTTGGGAGTGCTGACCGTGGCTATCTGCGGCTGCTCTGTGCGGAAGGCATTGAGGCGAACGGATTGGAAGGTAAGGGCATCTACCAGTCACCTACCTCAAATGTCGACCAGGAGTCCGTGGGCGAGGAGGAAGTCGACACCTAGGATGGCGGTTGGAAGTGACGAAATGTTGAACCTCCACAAGAACTTCCGCTGGCCGATCTGGAAATGGACGGTCTTGTATTCATATGTTCAGATCTCCGTCGAATTGGCTGCATGGAGGGGAGGATGACTGTGGCCAGGATGACGCTGATCTGGGCCCCGGTGTCGACGAGAAAGCGTCGGCCGCTGACTGAATCCCGCTGGTAGAGAAGGCTGTGTTCTTGGCCATCTGCCGCAGCCATTAACAGCGGCCGGCCTGCTCATTTTCCTCGAACGAGCAGGGCTGATGACACTTCTGAGCCTTGGCTCCCCAGCGCTGGTGGAAGGAGCAGAGGCCTGAAGTGGATGACTTGGTTCTGGCTATACTCTCTGAGGCCCCTGCAGGGGCCGGGCGTTCCACCGCAGCGCTAGAGGAAGGCTTGGCGTGGTCATGCCCGTGACTCGTAACCTGCTGGACTGCTGAGCCCTCTGGGAATCGTTCGAGCCATAGCTCCTGAGCCTTTTGAGCCACCTTCTTAGGGTCAATGAAGCTCTCCTGGGACAGTAACGGTCAGGTGTCTTCAGGTAGATGGTTGAGGAAGATGCGCTCGAAGAGTGGGCAGTTGGTGTGATCGCCCATCTCGTCCATCAACTCTATTGGAGTTCTGTCCCCCATGGCGTCGAGGCGCAGCATCCGAGCGGCATGCTGGCACCTGGAAAGGCTGAGGGAGCCAGTGAGCACCCGCTTGATGGTCCCATACTTATTTTCCGTGGGTGGGTGTTGAACTAGGTGCAGCACTCATTTGGCGGTGGCCTGGTCCAGGGTGGCGACCACATGGTAAAACTTGGTCGAATCCGATGAAATCTGGCAGAGGTGAAACTGAGCCTCTGCGTGGCTGAACCAGGTCTCTGGCTCCTGAACCCAGAAGTCAGGAAGCTTGATGGCTATAGCGTTGATCGAAAAGTCGTTCATGTTGGGTTCAAAGACGTTTGAACCAGTCGGGGTCACCAATTGTAGCGGCTAACGGAAGGATTGAACAACTAGACGGGTTGAGTTCAATGAGCAAAAACTGATTTATTGCAGGCTGCCTGGCTGGTCTTATACTCCCAGCCCAGACATGGCTGAGAACCGCGCTGGGGGGCCCTGACGTCACCGGGGCGTCACGTGGCTTCCCCAGCGCGGGCTTCTGAGCCTGGTGCCGAGGTCGGGAGGACACCCCCGACGGCGCCATTTTGGCCACATTCAAGACAAGCAGGGCCGGTTCACCTGCCTAATGGCGTACCGCCACAAGTTGATGGATTTGTTGAGACCTTAGGATTATAGAACATGTCGCCATTCCTTAAATAACACAATTCTGATTTGTCTTAGTACAGCCATGTTAAATTTAAAATGTATGACATCTGATGAAATGGTAGAAACAAAATAAATTTTCCATTTCTGTGGAAACAGGAAATAAAATTACTATCTTTTAGTTTGTAGCTGGAACGTTTCATACGGTGCATTGTAAAAGCAGCAAAGGTTAGTTCCATGGAGAGATAAATGGAGTTTTCAAGTTGAAGGTTCTGAGTTCCAATGAAAGTCCTCCAACCTGATATGTTAACTCTATTTTGCTTCCCACTGTTGTGACTGGACCTGCTGAGTGTTTCCAACGCTTTGTGGTTTTAGTTTAGATTCCCAGCATCTGGAACTTGTTTGATTTCTCACCTGCTGTGGATCATTTTTTTTTTTTAATCGAGTTTTCCTTCCACCCCTCCAGTGCAGCTTGGCAGTCCCAGGCATCAGTCGTCTCACCTGAGAAAGATGAAACAATCTGGATATGTTACTGTATTCACAGTAGCTGCAATGCTGCTCTTCAGTTGGATAACAAACGCCAATGCGTGTAACAAGGCTTTGTGTGCAAGTGATGTTAGCAAGTGCCTCATTCAGGTAGGTTGATAATTAAATCTCTTTGGCAGACCTTGGTGTTAAGTCTCATCATCTCCAACATAAACTTCAATCCCATTGGATATGATCTGGATTCTCCACTTTCACAAAGGATGAAAATCCTGAGGGAGGGCTTAATCGGCAGAGATTCAAGTGAGAAGTTAAACAGATGCTTTTCCCTCACCGATGTGTAATGAATTCTGTGGCAACATTGAAGAAAAACAGGAAAAAGTATCACCAATAATCAAGTCACCATTCATCACGAAGGCAGATAATGTTATCATCTTTCCATAACTCTTCAGTGAAATTTGCTTTTTATACACAACTGTCACAACAACTGTAGCTGCACATCTGGAACATAAAACAGTGCAACACAAGTATAGGCCTGACAGCTCCCTTGTAAACCCATTCTGAAAAACCCATAATTCTATTTTTCTTACATCCATATCCATATCTAAGAGTCTTTTGAATGTCCCCATTGAATTTTCCAGCCTCCATCAATACCCCTGGCAATGCACCCACCATTTTCTGTGGGGTTTTTTTAAACTCCAAAATCTCCCCTAAACTTTCCTCCACTCACCTTAAACGTATGTCCTCTGATACATCTTCAGCACTTTATAGAGATTGAAGCACGTTGGGTGCTCTTATGGATATGAATGAAGCAACAATAATGCAAGCCGAGTCCAATAGTATCAGAACCAAGCAGTAATTCCAGTTAAGTGAATTTAAAGATCATCTGTGAAAGAATCTTAGTTGAACTTAAACATGTACCTTCTCGCAGCCAAAGTACACAATTTTCAGTGGGATGAGATGCAGAGAGAATGAAGAGTTTCTATTTCATAACCTATAAGTGAAACATTTTTTCAGCTTCTGATGAAGTCAAGCATGAACCTGTGGTACTCAACCTTTTTCTTTCCACTCACATACCACTTTAAGTATTCCCTATGCCATAGGTACTCTGTGATTAGTAAGGGATTACTTAAGGTGGTATGTGGGTGGGAAAAAAAGTTTGAAAACCACAGTTTTAATCGTTCCTAATTGACTCATTAAGTGCGCGGTTTAATTAACTCAAAGGAAATGGGCCATTGACAATTTTTCTCAAGCAAAATATTTCAGTAAAAATTGGGTCTAGAGCAGTGGTCTTAACCTTCCCTTCCCACTCACATACAACTTTAAGCAACCCCTTACCACTCACAGAGCACTTATGGCATAGGGATTACTTAAAGTGGTATGTGAGTGGGAAGGAAAAGGTTGAGAACCACTGCATGAAACCTCATCCTCTCTGCCCATTTTTGTGGTTAAGCCTCCAAACAACACATATATTGAAATATTTTGAAAGCTCTAATGAAATTTCTATGGCCTTCATCTTTCCTTGTATCAGTTAGAGCTCAGCTGTGAACTTTTAGAGTTGTAAAATAAGGCACAGTTGCAAACAGATAACACACTGGATTAATTTTGGAATTTGGGAACCATTGGGAGAATTGCTTTGAAACCTTTTTTCACAGTAAATGTCCAAGGTGTAATCCAGAGATTCAGCATTAATATTATTGAGGCAGTCTTAACCAGAGTGGATAGAGGGTCGTGTACTTTGACTGCCAAAAGGTATTTGACAATGTGCTTCTCAAAATGTCAGGTCAAAAATCTGAGCACCCAGAATTGGAAGTGACATTGTGGCATGAATAAAGGTTTGCTAATGGGCAGGATGCAGAACACAGGGTTTTTCTCAAGCCTGTCATGCCAGTCAATGTTGTTGTGTCTAATCTGCCCCAGAATGCCTCTTCTGTGCCCATTCTCACATCACTCAAACTTTGAAAAAATATATCGACCACTTTTTGAATACTCCAGTAAGCCAGGCTCTTAAACCATACTTGGCCAAGAATTCCAGAGATTCACTATGCACTGAAGGAAGAAATTTTGACATAACAAGGTATTAAATGACTACCTCCTTGTTCAAGTTTATTATTATCATATAATTGGACAAAACAGCATTCTTCAGTCCTCAGTGTAAAAACATGCAAACACATACAAAGACATAGCATACCTATTTATAAGCGACTTACATGCAATACATATATAAAATAAATAGATGACATGAAATTGTTTTAATTAATAAATAGAAATAGAGTTACCATTTTTTCATTTTTTATTATCTATGTTCCCTTGTTCAAGACACTTCGTGGAAATGCCTCAATATCTACCCCATCACAGATCTTGTATATTTCAATGAGATTATCACTCATTCTTCTGAGCCAGTGGTTCTCAACCTTTTTCTTTCCACTCACATACCACTTTATGTATTCCCTATGCCATAGTTGCTCTGTGATCAGTAAGGGATTGCTTAAGGTGGTATGTGGGTGGAAAGAAAAAGTTTGAAAACCACTGTTTTAATTGTACCTAATTGATTTGCTATGTGCACGGTTTCATAACTCCAAAGGAAATGGGATGACAATTTTTCTCAAGCAAAATATTTCAGTAACAATTGGGTCTAGAACAGTGGTTCTTAACCTTTCCTTCCCACTCACGTACTATTCTTAAGCAATCACTTACTAATCACTGAGCACCTATGGCATAAGGAATACGTAAAGTGGTATGCGAGCGAAGTTCTTGTGATTCATGTACAAGAGTACATGAATCTCTGCAGTCCACTCTGCCATTTCTCTCCACTTGCTGAAGTGAATGACTTTGCATTTTCAATTTCAGTTCTAATTTCATCATACACAACCAGATGAAACACGTTTCTCCAGACCACAGCGCACTAACATATGCACACACATTGCACAGCACATAATAATTACATTTATAGATAAAGATATGATATAAAATAAATATATAAATATTTTGGAATACTTTATTGCAGGTAGTCTGGTAGGTCAAAGATGCTGTGTTCTTACATTGGACTCATTTTGATAGGTATTTTTCCAATCCAATCTGTCTGCATCCTATGGCAATCTAATATACTCATCACAATACACCTTCCCAGCTAATTTGGTGTCATCAACAAATTTGAAAGCGAGGGCTGGCACATAGGTTACCATAATAACAGAGTAACTGACAGACGCAAAAAAAAATGGAAGGCAACAAGAGAATTGAGAGTTAAGAGGAAGGGTCAGGAAAGTAGACAGAACAGCCATGACTCTACATGGTGGGTTAGTTTAGAGGGGCTGCTTGGCCTGTTCTTATTCCCACTACTTCATTGAACATGTAGAATAAAGGGCTTTGCTCCTGGCAAATCAAAAAAAAATTACTAAGATGCCCCACCACTCCTTGACTCCGTGTAGGCACAGCTCTATGCTACAAGGGACACTAATTAAACGCTCCCAACCCTTTTAACAGTGCACATCTTACCAACAGTTTCTCCAGCACCCTTCCACATTTCTTGGCCTGAAGTGAAGCAGGGTGGTCCCAAGCTGGCAAAGAGAGAGAACAAATAGCACAGGGCACCTTTATAATGCTGGAGGGACAAGCCCAGATCATTTACCAGGAGGGTTAATACAGTAACAACAGCCAATGGCCCAAGGCCAAGTACAAATAGGCGAGAGAGTGTCCAGGTAATTTACATGGAGCCAACAGCAAAGTGTGCACTCATGGGTTGGGCGGAACCAAACCTTGATTGGCACCTGGTGTGTCTTCTGACTACCACAACCCTTCCCAATACATGTGCCCATTGGTTTGGTGTGGAGGGTCAGGTTGATGAGCTGAATCACTTCTGTGGGCCACCCAAAGGTGTGCAGACATTCTGTGTTTCATGGGAGACCCTTGCTGCTGTGGCTCTGACCACCTCTGTGGTTGCACACCTGGTGGAGACCAGCACTAAGTTTCTGCAGTTTTCCAACTTTATCTTGGGGAATTTGAATGTTGAATCTGCAATGGATTTATTCTCAGATACTTCCATTTCAAACAATCTAGGTAACTAACAGTTAAACAAGAAAAAAATCTCCAGACACTGGAGTCAAGTGCAAATCACAAAAGTGCTGTCACACAGGAAGTAAAAGGTAACCAACAATTTGGCCCTGAGCCCTTCGTCAGGAATAGGGATAGATGCCTAAATTTCTCTCTCCACTTTTTTATTCAGCATTTACATTTTTATACCTTTCATGTTTTACTTGCTGAGTTTCTCCCAAAACATTTTTGTAGGTAACTTTCAGAAGGTGTTTTTTTTTATTTGCTTTGAGCTTTGTAATAATTTAACATTTTAAAGGCGGGTCCAATTTTGAATAATTTTAGAATAGCTTTCAATATTTGTCAATGTCAAGCATTCATTGTCTTGTTGATGGCTGGTGAATCTAGGCCTTGATTAGCTATCTCTCAAGGTGGTTCTGGGAGGCTTAGAGTGTGGAATTCAGTGAAAGGGATGGTTCTGTCCAGGGCCACAGGGATCAGGAGCTGGTAATGTGGGGTCAGGTTCCTCCTGCATCTTATTGAGAATGGAAGGAGAGGCCCAGGCAAATCATCCTGGCTGTTTGTATGTTGTGACTCCATTAATGCATTCCAAGTTGTAAATTTATTTTAAAAAACAAGGCATTCTCATGGGCTCTAATGAGAACAATGTTTTTCAAAAAGTTTGCTTTCTGAAAGAAAAGTGTGGATTATGAAAGACAACTTCAAGCTGGACACAGATAATTTCAGATTTGCTGTATCACATTGGAAGTTGGAGAAACATTAAATTAACTCTGATTGCATTTAGCCTGGTTAATCACATGATAATGTCGACACATTGCGTTAGTTCAACTGACCTAAACGTGTTTTGCCACTGATTTACGTTTGTACTCAGCATCTCATACTTCTGGCCGTGTCCAATAATGGTCGGCCAGCATTGATGGATTCCATTTGCCCTGATAACGGTTTTCCATGGTGGCAATGTCCTAGTGAAACCTTTCACCGTGTTTGTCACTGACTGCGCCAAGATCAGCAGGGAAGAAGCCCAAGTGCGAACTCAGGAAATGAACTTTCAACGACATGTTGCATTTCATGGTGGTGAATGCTTGAAGCATGTTAAAAATATGACAGGAAATCACAAAAATCGGTTATAGGAAACTTTTAAGGTGATTTTCACGATCAGCTGCCTAAAAACCATAAAATACACCTAAAAGCGTTCAGGGAGCAAAATCTTTGTCCAGTGTAATTGGAATTTGTAGGTTCACCTGTTCATTCCTGGACTTCGTGATCTGTGGATTCCTGGCCCACTCCAAGTCTTGGGATACTGAGGGAATGCCAAAATATTAAACTGAAGTCTAGTCTAGTCTTTCAGGTGACTGAAAGATCTTGTCCCCTGAGGCTGTTTTGAAGTCTGCAGGAGTGGTATTCTGGCCAGCATGTCTCCTACAGATCATCTATCACCATTGTTTGTGGAGAAATTAAGTATGTAAGGTCACTTGGGTCCTTGTGCCTTCTGCACCTTTCAGCAGGTGTAGTTTCAAAGCTTCCAGCCAACAAAATAGTTAGGACCTTCTGAAAACGACACATAAACACAAGGCCCCTATTCCCTAGAACCTGTTCACAGGCACCTTTATGTCATATTTGATCAGATGTAGAAAAGAATAAGAAAGTACTCAAAGTATTCCACAGGTAAGACAGCATCTGCAGAAAGAGTAAAGTTGTTGGTCAGTAACCATTCATCTGATGAATTCCTTTTAAATCTCAGATTTTTAGCAGCAGCTGTATTTTGCTTTGCTGTGATGGGTCCTTGTGATTCAACTGTGCAACTTGTAATGGGGTACAGGGAGAAGGGGTAAAATGGAGGCTATTGATTTTGCTGAGCATATTTAAGTGATGGAAATCATTTTTGTAGTTTGGGTCTGGAATGAATGGCCAGGGATAATAGTGAGGGAAATTTCACCATAGTACTTGCAGAGGAGCTGGACAAGTATCTGAAAAGAAAGGCTGCAGACCCAAGAGAAGGCAGGAGGAAACAGGGATTGACTGGATTTGTCTTGCATGTATAAGCTCATGACCAAATGACCTACTTCCATACTTGTCAAACTATCTTACAGCTGTTACTCTTGACCAGCCAGCTGTTGTTTTGTACGATGTACAAACAAAGCCATACCTAGCATTACATTTTAAGCTCTGCCTGTTGTATCTGTGTTCCATGACTAATGCCGCGTGACTAGTTCAACAAGGGCTTGCCAAATCTTTAAGTAAAAATCTACCCGAGACATGTAGTTCCAGGCGCAACTTTCCAAGGAAGGGGTTACATGTGGAAGACGGGTTTTGATGTTTGGCCTGTGTTTTTTTTTGTGCAGGCTTGTGGATTGACTAGATGAAACTGAAGTGCAGCTGTGGACGCCCCAGTTTTCTGGCATAATCAGGGAATTTTGGATTAAAGGCTGTCAATTCGAGCAGTGTTGCTTCAGCCACAGATTGTTTCCTTGTGCCAGGTTCCCATCACTAGTATGGGTGGGCCTTCCTCCTTCAGTGGTTTGCAGAGTTTAGGACTGCACTGTGTCTCAAAATAAGAGAGATTTTCTCTCCCCTCAAATGGAATTTTTAATAAACGATTAATGATTGATTTGAATGATTGAGGTTTTCAGTTCACCCTCGGCTACTTTGCAACAATCTTAACCTAGTGAAGTCTGATTAAGGAGGAAGAACAAAAACTGCAGATGCTGGAATCTTGAGTGAACAAAGGGAAACTGGAGGAACATCATATTCTTGCAGTTTCCACAAAGAGTCCCGACCCAAGATGCTGACTTGTTTCTCTCCATAGATGCTGCCTGACTTGCAGGGACCCTCCAGCTTCTCCTTGTTCTCTCAAGTAGAAATGTTTCTAGTGGTAACAGCTCATAGAAGGTTGCATTCACCTCTCACCCTGCCCCCCCTTCTCTGTGCACGCCAGTTTTCCACAGCTGGTCTCACTTTTCCCGACCTTTCCTGTAACTGTGACATTTTTTTCCTTCATTGCAAACCACAATTGAATCTGCCTCCTTCAACTTCGACGTGCTAACATTCCGTCTGCTAACCACTTGCTGTGTTTATATATTGAGAAAAGCTATTTTTTGTTTTGGTCGTTGCTCTTTGTAAATCCATCTTTCCCGGTCTCATTGTACCAATGAGAACAGCCCCTCTGTAACAAGGCCCCTCATTATTTTAAACGCCTCTGCTGCAACTTGTTTGCGTAGATGAGTTGCTCATCCCAAGAGCTCATTGGTGTGTGTGCGTGCGTGTGTGTGTGCGTGCGTGTTGGCGCACGCGTAATAAATATGCACCAATGTCCTGGCCCCTTGCTCCCAGAGGGAGCCAGAATGTTATTTTAAAACATATCTGCCCATGGCCTTGTGTATTGCCAAATTGAGGCCATCCACAAATTGATTGGAGGAACAACACCTTGCATTCCATCTTGACAGCCTCCAACCAGATGGCATCAATATCAACTTCTCCAATTTTTGTTAAACCCCCTCCTTCAGTCTCTTTTTCTCTACCCCACTGTCTCCTTTCCTCCAGCTCCCCACCCTCTTCCCTTCTTTCTCATCAGAGAGCTATCCCTCTTTGCCCTCTGCTGTCTTTCCCTATCACTTCTCAGTTTTTCTTTCTCTTCTTCTATGCCCACCCCCCAACCTGTATCCGCCTATTATCTCTTACCTGTTAGGCTGGGCTCCTTCCCTTTCCATTCTCTTCTTCACCACCTCCCCCCCCCCCTTACTTTTTTATTCAGGTGCCTGCCTATTTTTCGACCTTTCTGATGAAGGGCTCAGCCCAAAACTTTGACTGCCTTTTACTTCCTAAAAAATGCTGCGTGACCTGCTGAGTTTACCCAGCACTTTTGTGTACTGCACCAGTCCTCTGTAGATTTTTTTGTTTTACCTTAAATTTTAAATTGAACATTTCCGTGCAGGACCTCAGTGGGTAGAATGCTGAGAGCAGAATTCAAAATGACAGCTGAGTCGAATCGAGACAGAAGTACAAGAGCATTTGATTTGTGAATGGCCAATTCTGTTATCCAGCAACCTGGTAACTTGAGGACAAGATGGTTGTCACAATAGTTTTTCAGGGAGTAGGCTCTTTTATACTTTATATCATTCAATTACGTTCCTGATTGGCAGCAAATAACAGTAAATACTAGAAGTACACAGCAGGTTGGTCAGCATCTGTAAACAGAAAAGACAGGTTATTGCCCCTTCAATTTTCGTTCTTCAGTGTTTTTGGACAATGAACTTTCCAATGTGTTTCTCTTGAGTTACTTAAGTGTTTTAGATTACCCTGTAAAGGCAGGCAGGCAAGCAATTATTAAAGCAAGAAAATGAAGCAAAAGAGTCCCTTAAGAAACATCAAAGGACCATGGATGTTAATGCCTCTGAGGCCTCACTGTTACCTCTCCGCATTGAACCCAAGCTCAAGGTTCTGCACCAGATCACACCACCTCGACCCCTGGTTCTGAACCCACCAAGGGTCAGGAAGCCATCTACACCCCAGGCCTGCTCACCTTCACAACTCCTGGTTCTCGGAAGCTGGTCGGCATCATTCCACTGAATTCTGGGCTAGAGCCTGCCTTGGCTGCCACACGTAGTAGCTTGCGCTCTGTGCAGCAACCTGGATGGATGATCAGAAGCTTCCTCGACCACACTATTCCCATGGCTCAGCCTCTGTCCATTGTTGTTAGTCATCTATGTTAATGGCCTGGTCATCTTCTCTGGGCTTCTCCTCCTGGTACCCTGCACCAATCCACTATGGACCTCCACCCCTACTTACCCCAGGATTGAAATAGTTACAGAGTTGGACTGCCAAGGACCAGGCCCCTCAGCAGTCCACATCCATTGCTTACCTATCCATGCTATGTCCCATTTACCAGCCCCTGGTCCACAGCCTTCTATGTGCTGCCTCTTCAAGTGCTCATCCAGATACTACTTGAGCTTTGTGAAAGTGCCAGCCTCCCACACCACCCAAGGTAGTTCCTAGAGTTGTACAGCAAAGAAACAAGCCATTTGGCCCATTGCATCCTGTTGACTGTGGGTATTCCATGTTAATGTCCTCTTCCAGCACATGACCTATAGCTGAAATCTAGGCCATTCAAGTGCTCATCAGCAAATCTGCTTCCACCACTTTCTCAGGCAGCATATTCCACATATTTTCACTCTTTGGGTGAAAAGGTCCCCCAAAAATTTTCCCTAAATCTCTTGCCCTGCCCCCTAAATATATCTATGCCCTCTAGTTTTATTTGGCCTCTGATTATGGGTAACGATTTGTGCTGTTGAATCCGTGTGTACTCCAAATGTTACAGTCCTCAATCACGTCCTTCTCAATCTCTTCCCCACCAAGAGAAGCAAACCCCAGTCACTCTTCAACTAGACCTCAACATTCCCAGGCACAATCCTAGTGAAGTTAATCATTGTCCTCTCCATCACTTTCATTTCCTTCCCGTAGTGTTTGTTTTCTGCAAGGATTGTGGTGTTGACTCAGCAATTGATTACTTAAACCATTAAGAGCGTAGAACTCAGCTAAGATATAACAGGGGTTATGGAAATCATGTTTCCCCTGGCTGGGATGTCTAGACTGGTTATGGCCTCAAAATAGAAGATGACCCATTCAGGATAAGGGTAAGAAGAAATTGCTTTGCCTAAACCTTGTGGGAGAAGCCAGATAGTGGTAGTAGAGGATTATCTCTCTGTCTGGAAGCCTGTGACCAGTTGTGTGTCTCAGAGATTCACCCTCTGTCCATTGTTGTTTGTCATCTATATTAATGATCTGGTTGATAATGTGGTAAATTGGATCAGTAAGTTTGCAGATTACACAAAGATTGCAGGTGTAGTGGAAAGCGAGGAAGACTTTCAAAGCTTGCACATGATCTGGACCAGTTGGAAAAATGGGCTGTAAAGTGGCAGATGGAATTTAATGTGGACAACTATGAGATGTTGCTCTTTGGGAGGACGAAACAGGATAGGACTTGCATGGTAAATTATAGGAAACTGTGAAGTGTGGCAGAAGAAAAGGATCTGGGAGCACAGATACATAATTCCTTGAAAACGGTGTCTCAGGTAGAAAGGGCCATAACGAGAGCTTTTAGATCATAGGCCTTCATAAATCATAGTATTTGGTGAGGCCAAATTTGAAATATTTGAAGGAGGCTGAGGGGTGATCTTGTGGAAACTCATTATGAATGATATAGTTAGGGTAGATAGTTACAATTTTTCTGGGTAGGGGAGTCTAAAATCAGAAGGCATAGGTTTAAGGTGAGAGGGGAAAGATGTAAAGGGAACCTGAGCGACAAATTTTTTCACATAGGGTGGTGGGTATGTAGAACAAGCTGCAGAGAAGCTGATGGAGGCAGGTACAATTTAAAAGACATTTGGACAGGTATATGGATAGGAAAGGTTCAGGATATGGGACTGGTTTAATTGGGCATGGGCAATTTGCGCCTCAGGCCCTGTTTCCATGCTGTATAACTATGATTCCCTTTCCCACACTTATAACTATTATCATTTACCTTTTACTTGCACCCTCCATCTCCCTCCTTAACCTTCCTCATCTTAAAGGTTATCTCTCTGTCTGAACTCTGATCGAACCCCCTTGTATATCAGCGTTGAATTTTGTTTGCATCATTACCTTGTTGAGCCAATCCAAGATTTTGACGGCCTCCAAACACATGCTTTCCAACACTGTCTCACATTGGGATGACCTTTGCTCTGGAGTGAAGGTTGAATAGTTTCTTCACTCCAGTGAAAGGCCCTGTTGAAATGAAGGTGTAGCACTGCCACAAGTAAGAATGAGGAAAGTATTGGTGTGATGAGGTCTTAGTTGAGGCTTTTACCCTGAGATTGGCTCTGTTATTAGGATCATAGCTCCAGATTTCAACAACCCTTGAAGCAAAAGGTTTCTTCCTCTGGGGGCCCTTCTAAACCTCTTTCCTCTTCCCCTGAATCTGTAATTAGTTTTTCACATATTTGCCACAGGGAGAAGTTTCATATTATTTAGATAATGTTTCAGATTTTTATCATTAGAGAATATACATGGCATCATATACTTTTTCGTACGAGCGAGGCAGAAATACCGATTATTGGTAGTGCAAACAAAAACTGTACACAACATACACAGGTAAACAAATGAAGAAATATAAGAAAACTGCAATCTTCTCTCTTTGGCTTGGCTTCGCGGACGAAGATTTACGGAGGGGGGTAAATGTCCACGTCAGCTGCAGGCTCGTTTGTGGCTGACAAGTCCGATGCGGGACAGGCAGACACGGTTGCAGCGGTTGCAGGGGAAAATTGGTGGGTTGGGGTTGGGTTTTTCCTCCTTTGTCTTTTGTCAGTGAGGTGGGCTCTGCGGTCTTCTTCAAAGGAGGTTGCTGCCCGCCGAACTGTGAGGCGCCAAGATGCACGGTTTGAGGCGAGATCAGCCCACTGGTGGTGGTCAATGTGGCAGGCACCAAGAGATTTCTTTAGGCAGTCCTTGTACCTCCATAATTCTTCTTCTTTGGCTTGGCTTCGCGGACGAAGATTTATGGAGGGGGTAAATGTCCACGTCAGCTGCAGGCTCGTTTGTGGCTGACAAGTCCAATGCAGGACAGGCAGACGCGGTTGCAGGGGAAAATTGGTGGGTTGGGGTTGGGTGTTGGGTTTTTCCTCCTTTGCCTTTTGTCAGTGAGGAATAAAGTACAAAACTAAGAGTCCATAAATGAGTCCCGGATTGAGTTTGTGGTTGAGGAGTCTGATGGTGGAGGGGTAACAGCTGTTCCTGAACCTGGTGGTATGAGTGTGTGACACCTATACCTTTTTCCTGAAGGGAAAACAGTGGGATCCTTGATGATTGCTGCTGCTCTCCGATGGCAGCATTTCCTGTAGATATTTTCTATGGTGGGGAGGGTTTTGTCTTTGGTAACCTGGGCTGTGTGCACTATCTTTTGCAGGGCTTTAAGTTCAGGGGTATTGGTGTCCCTACACCAGACCATGATGCAGCCAGTCAGCACACTTTCCACTACAATCTGTAGAAAATTTCCAAGGTTTCCAATGTCATACTAAACCTCCATTAACTCCTGATGAAGTAGAGGTGCTGACATGCTTTCTTTCACCTTTGATGTGTTGGGTCTATTTTCTTTGCCCCTCTGATAATTTTGGATACCTCCATCAGGCCTCTTCTCTACTCCAAGGAGAACAGAACTGCTGTTCTCATGATTAAAACCCTCCATCCCAGGTGACTCCTTTGAACTGTACCTAGTACTCCAGATGTGGATTAACCAGTTTTAGAACCATAGAACACTACAGCAGAGAAACAGGCCCTTCAGCACATCTATTATCTTTTATTCTGCCTCGTCCCACTGATGTGCAGCTGTACCATGGTCCCCCATACCCCTTACATCTATGTGCCTATCTAAATTTTTCTTCAATGTCAAAATCGAGCCCACATTCACCGCCAGCTGGCAGCTTGCTCCACACCCTCACCACTTTCTGCATGAAGTTCCCCCGAATGTTCCCTTTAAACATTTCACCTTTCCCCCTCAACCCATGCCCTCTAGTTCTTGCCTCACCTAACTTCAATGGAAAAAGACTGCTTATATTTATATGTACCCCTCATAATTTATCAAACTCTTATCAAATCTCCCCTCTTTCCGCTGGAGAGAATAAAGTCCGAATCTGTTTTAACTTTTCCTTGTAACTTAGTTTTTCATTTTCCGGCAACATCCTTGTCAATCATCCTTAATTTATAAAGTTGATTATAACCTCCCTACTCTTGTTATCTGTGTTCTCCAGTTAATGCCTTCTTCATCACCTTATCGACTTGTGCTGCCAGCTTCAGAGATGCTTGGACTTGTAGACAAAGTTTCTTCAGTTCCTCAATGCTTTGTGGGCCCTAACCTTCATTGTGTCTGTCCTACTTTCTTTTGTGTGTATGCAAAGGCTTGTATTTCTTCCAAAGGTGTGGGTCTTGATTGTTTCTCTCTTTGCTGGACTTTCTGATTTTGGGTTAAAAACTCGAGTTTCAGCTAATTTTTGTTGCCAGACCCTAAACCAGATTCTTTGTTGATTTCTTTATTTTCCTTTATTTCTGAAACCCTCTTTCCACTTCTCTAGTCTCACTCTGCATTAGTGACTATCTTGCTGTCATTTATTTGTCTGCTTCTCTCAGTGGTTGGTTTTGTTTTTGTTTTTATTTGAGTGACATTAGAATGAATGCTAATAAATTCGTCCACATGGGAATCATGTGCATTTGTTTGCAGCCAAGATGTTCCCATGATGTTAAGATTATTTCAGTCTTTCCCACTTTTGAGTGAATGGAACCTACCTGCGTGGTGAGACAAGAGATTGCTGAAATCTAGAGCAAAAAAACATAATCTTTCCCATTTATGGTTCCACCAATCTCCTTCCTTCAGCAGCTCTGTCCATCTTCACCCTAGCTCCATCTGTTTTTTTTCAATCTCCCCTTTTGTCTTCCACCTATCACTCTCTTGCACTGCCTTCCATTCTCCCATCTGTCCATCATCTTTCACCCCCTCCCCCCCTTGCCTCGGCCCACCTATCATCCTCTTCCCTTTTAACACTCCCTCTCTTTCCTCAGTCATGTAGCAGGGTCTCAACTGAAAAGATGGACTGTCCACTCCTCTCCATGGATGCTGCCTGACCCGCTGCATTCCTTCAGCTTCATTAAGGGACCTGGAGAGTTGTGTTGGAAAGTGTCCATTAAGGGGAAATAGGGAAGGTCAATGACATTTGCAGCTGTTCAGTCAGGTTTGAACTTAATTTAGATGTGTAAATGGAAATAATCACAGCTGGTCTGATTATAGAGCTGGTGTTGGTCGGCCTCAACAGCTCCACCAGGCTCTGGTGCTTAAAGGTAAAATGGTTACCTCTCAGGAAAGTTCTTGTTGGTTTCAGAGAGATATTTGTTGCTCGTTGGAAACACACAACTGATTTCCTCCAATCAGTCACTTCAGTGTCTTGCCGAAGAAACTTGCCCCATCATGGGTTTTCTAAATGATAACCTCTTCTTCCAGGTCACCACAGAGTTCCTCTTGTTTCCTATTTTTCAGGAGGAACACACTCTAGCCAGTCATTTTCTCTTGTAAGGGCTACAAGAGTTTGCAACAGGGTGAACTCAGAACTCACAACCTGTCTTCAAAATGGGGTTTTCAACAAGCCTACCAGCTTGCCATGTTGCAGCCTCAAAAAGCTACCGCAGAACTCACTTCTCTCACTCCAAATCCAATCCTTGAAAGATCTTTATCAGCCCTTGAGCCCGGACTTTGTTCCATTTGCACCTGCTTTTGAAATTCCTTCCAATGCAGTTCCATTGTCTCTGCAAAGCCACTGGTGCCTGAATGTCTAGCTTCAGCAAGGCTCTTGCATTTTAAATGAGATGTGAAGTGTAAGTATCTGTGAAGTGACCTACACTACACCTCCCACAAACTATCTCTTTTAAAAACATATAACCCGTAACAGTTTGGAACCACTGCCTTAAACACGAGGAAAGTTTTGTACTTGCAACCATAAATGGTTGTGACTGCAGCATGCTATGGCACTGTATTGTTCTCTTTTGTATTTAATCCAACCCACCCGAACATTCCTGTGGAATGTAACGGGAATAGAGCATTCATGCCTTAGCCTTTTCCATTTGTCAAAGGGAATAAATGATCTATATTCTGGCATCTGTTCATTCATTGTATACCATCAATCTCAGCCTTAAAATTTAATAGTTTGCCTGGCATCAGTTTCCATTTGGATAAGATAGTTTCATCTGTTGCCACCCTCATTCAAGGAATGTTTTCTAATTTCACACCCGCATGAAATGCTCCCCTAAATATTAGCAAAACTTTGATCCTTGGCAATTCGTCCAAGTTAGTAGAACTTAACTTTAGCCTAAGGAGCAGTGAACGATGTCTACCCTGATATCTTACAAACCATTATTCAGGTATCTCACCATTGTTGGAATCTTATTCAAAAATGGTTCCACAAACCATTCAACCTGTTCCATAGATAAGAAGTAAAAGAAACATAAAGGTCTGAAGACACCATGCTTGAAGTAAAAACACAATGCTGGGGAAACTCAGCAGGTCAAGCAGGAAAGATAAAGAGACAATCAATGTTTCGGGCTTGAGCCCTTTGTTATGAGCCCAGAGGACCCCAAAACCCAGCAGCAATAAATATTCACTGACAAATGGTCACTTAAACAAAAGTTGCTTTTAATTATCTTTAAACATGAAAATAGAATCAAACTTTAACTTACCTCTATTGACTTACTTAACCTAACTTAACCCCACTTCTCTGAGAGAAAGCCTGTTTGACTCTCTCTGCTTGCAAAACCACATGATCCTCTTACAACAGCAAGTTCTCTTCCAGACAACAGTGGCTCCAACATGCTCTTTCATCTGTTGCCTTTTGAAAACAACAATCCATTCGTGAAGTCTCTTGAGCATTCTTGCAAAAGCTCTGGAGCCGATATGTCTACCATGGGGCAAATTTTAAATAAAATTTATTTCCGAGTGTTTGCATGTGACCTACTCTTACAAACCTTTCCCAATTTATCCCCCAAAAACAGATCTATATACTCTGTCATAGCTTCATTAAGGCTTTTATCTTTATCTTTCCTATACACCGTTTGACCTGCTGAGTTTCTCCAGCATGGTGTCTTTACAACCTGTTTCATAAACTAACTTACAGCCTGGTCCAATCATCATTCAGGCAGTTTAGACCAATAACACGTGGATCTGCATTCCAGATGTTTTGGCTTTTCCTGTTTATCAGCTGCATCTTAAACTTTAATTGCTTTGTGGTCCCCTCCCAGTGTCTTACATCAATGTACCTTCTCATCAATTCCATTGCACAAAGTAGCTGCAGAACAACTGATTATTGACTTGTTGCCCCCCCCCCCCCCCCCCCCCCCCAGTGGGTGAGTTGTCTTCACCTCCTCTCGAGTGCCTTTGGATGCTCCGTTCCAAGTTTGTGTTCTTTTTACAAGGCTGAGGCCCAGAATAGGAAACAGCTGTGCATTTGTTTTATTACAAATCGCTAAAGTTAAAGATCATTTTAAAAGAGGGGAAGAGAGCAACCAGTACAGATTTTTTCAGCAAAGGACATGCATGGTATGTTGACATAATCAATTAAGATTCATTTACAAATTCCTTCTTTATAATAAGCCATTACTTTTTGTGATCTGATAGATTTCTCTTGTAAGTGGCTGCCACACTCCACACTTATTTATCAGGACTGGAATTCAGTGCTCAGTCTTGCTCTTCTGCCTCTTCAGAGCTCTCATGGCACTTTAAAGTTGATGGAACATGAGCATTATTTCTCTTGGCTAATTTACTATTTGACTTCAAAGTTTATAAGAACTTGAGGCTTTTAAACCTTTAGAATCAGGAATATATTTTTCAACTGTAACAAATACTGCTGTAAAAATTTGACCGGAAAATTGTTAGGTTATTGCGCTATACTTGCTCTGTTCACGAGAAGGAGCCCATTGTTTGCTACGGAAGAGATTAGGCTATGTTCATATTTAAATAAGGTTTAGAACAGTAGAATTGTTGTTCCTCCAGACTTATTCCTCTAACTGAGAGCTTTTTACTTGATACTTAATTCAGCTGTCAGACAGGCAGGAGGTCTGCATGTGATTTGTTTTTAAAGTTACTACATCTAAAAATTTGGATCTTGTAGTGTGTGTATATTTGGGGCAGCATGGTTAGCGTAGCACTGTTGCAGCGCCAGTGATCGGGACCAGAGTTCGAATCCTGCGCTGTCTGTAAGGAGTTTGTATGTTCTCCCCGTGTCTGTGTGGGTTTTCCCTGGGGGCTCCAGGTTTCCTCCCACCGTTTGAAACAACAGTGGTTGTAGGTTAATTGGGTGGCACGGGCTCAAGGGCCTGTTACTGTTGCTCTATGTCTAAAAAAATTAAAATAATCACTGTTTCACTGTTCCAATAAGTTTCTTGAGTCTACCAGAATTGGCAGATCTTTTCATAATGGAGCAAAGAAATATACAGTAAGATAGAAATTGTAAGAAGGGTTTGGGGCTATTGGAAGGTTATGACGTGTTCCCTTGGGTTGAATGGGAGGGGAATTTTGCTGCAAGATATTGATATTGGAGTTCATTCTGGAGAGGTTTTCTGGTCCTGAATAGGTGGATCAGAGGGTAGAGAAGAGAGAATGTAGAGTTTTAGAAAAAAAAATTATAATGTTGTGGATGTGTACAGAATTGATTATAAAGGTGAATGGAATGTAGACCTTTTGTATGCTTCCACTTGGTCCCAATGAGATGATGTTTAACCCTGAAATGAAACATTACGTGGGATATTGTATTCTGATCTAGGCATTGCACCTTTGGAACTATATTTTCACCAAACACTGATGCACAAGAATAATACTGAGTTTAAATGTCCAGAAAAAGTTGCATAGACTAACTATATTCCTTCAAATTCTGAACGAAGTAGCAGAAGTTTAAAATTAGAACTTGGACATTGACAGCTGAGGTCAAGATATTCTTCTGCACCCTCTCCACACCCCCAAAAAAAAAAGAAATATTGAAGGAGGCTAGGTCAACTGGAAACTTCTTAATTGAAGTTAACAATTTTTTGTTGGAGAAAGAAATTGGAATGGGACCAAGAGGTCAGATGTCAGTGTCTCACTGAATGATGGAAAATGTTGGAGTCTGAATGAATAACTCCTGTTCTTATATTACTGCTAATCTGTGCGAAATAGTGACAACATAATGTGACTGGGATTGTCCACTGTGGTATTAGAGGCAGCAGGATCTGAGAGTCTGGATATCGTACTCTATTGCAGGAGGGCAACGAGAGGAAAGTGTCATTAATAAATTTTATACAGGGCATGAAGTTTGTGGAATAGTTGTGTTGGGAATCTTGATTGTATTCTTTCTTATGTTCTGAATCTGTACTCATTTTAAGTTTGGACATACAGCATGGTAACAGGCCCATCCGGCCCATGAGCCCAGTCCACCCAATTTCCCCCAATTGGCTGTCAAACCCTTTTTTGGGTGGTGGGATGAAATTGGAGTACCTAGAGGAAACCCACGCAGACACAGGGAGAATGTACAATCTCCTTACAAACAGCCTCAGATCCAAACCCAGGTCCCTGGTGTTATAATAGCGTTGCACTAACCACAATATATTACCCAATCTTTTCATGTAGGTGTTGGTTGATCACTGCTGCCAATATCTTCAGCTTTCATCACAGATGTTTGAATTGGGTTGGAGTCCTTCGAGATTAAAGTTGCAGCATTTAATTTTTCTTTTAGTAAGCAGGAAAATAAGTTGTTCTCATTTAATACAGATAATTGAATTGTTTGAATACAGTGAAAAGCTTTGTGTAACTACATGTGGACCTTGGCCATGATGGTCGATGGAGCAACTTGTCCTTATTTTGGACATTTTGTGCTGTTCTGATAGCCTTGAATTAAAGAGAAACTTTGTATTCTGAAGATGCCTTCAAGATTCATTGAATTGCACATAAGTGTTTTTCTCTTTAAAGGTGCCAACATTTAGTTCTCGACAATGGCTAAGCACAAGTTGTACAGTTGTCAGAGGAACAAGACAATATAGACTATTTCTGTTCTGATCAGGTTTCAGATTTATTGTCTGAGAACATACATGACATCACATACATTTTTGAGATTGTTTTCAATTCAAGAGTAGGGAGGTTATGATGAAATTGTACAAGGCATTGGTGAGGCCAAATTTGGAGTACTGTGTACAGTTTTGGTCACCAAATTATAGGAAAGATATAAACAAAATAGAGAGAGTGCAGAGAAGGTTCACAAGAATGTTGACAGGATTTCAGGGTCTGAGTAACAGGGAAAAGTTGTGCAGTCTAGGGCTTTTTTCTCTGGAGCGTAGAAGATTGAGAGGGGACTTGATAGAGGTGTTTAAGATTTTAAAAGGGACAGACAGAGTAAATGTGGATAGGCTTTTTCAATTAAGAAAGGGGGAGATTCAAACTAGAGGACATGGTTTAAGATTGAAGGGGGAAAATTATAAGGGGAACATGAGGGGAAATTTCTTTACGCAGAGGGTGGTGGGGATGTGGAATGAGCTTCCGGCAGACATGGTCGAGGCGGTATCATTGGTTACATTTAAGGAAAGACTGGATCGTTACATGGATAGGAGGAGACTAGAGGGGTATGGACCGGGTGCTGGTCAGTGGGACTAGAGGGTGGGGATTTTCTACGGTATGGACTAGTAGGGCCGAACTGGCCTGTTCTGTGCTGTAAGTGGTTATATGGTTTTTCCTGCGGGCAAGGCAAGAAAAAACTGGATTCCACATACTCAGGTAAAGGAATAAAGAAATGTAAACAAACTCCAATACAGAGAGAAAAATATCAATAAAGTGCAAAAGTAAGAGTCCTTAAATGAGCCCCTGATTGAGTTTGTTGTTGAATCTGATGTTGGAGGGGTAGCAGCTGTTCCTGAACCTGGTGGTGAGAGTCTTGTGGCACCTATACCTTTTGATGGTAGTATTGAAAATGGAGCATGTGCAAGGTGATGGGGATCCTTGATGATTGCTGCTGCTGCTCTCTGACGGCAAGATTCCTTGTAGATGTTCCTGATGGTGGCAAGGGGTTTGTCTGTGATATCCTGATACCATGTAGGGCTTTATGTTCAGGGATATTAGTGTTCCCTCATACCAAACCATGATGCAGCCAGTTAGCACACTTTCTACCACACAACTGTAGAAGTTATCATACCAAACCTCTGGAAGCTCCTGCTCTCTTCTGGGACCTCTGCTCTTTGTGATTTTTATAAATAAACTGGATGATGGAAGTGGCGGGGTGGGACAGTAAGTTTAAGAACATCAGGAAGAGAGCAAGAGTTTCCAGATGCTTTGGAGAGGGGGCAGAGGAAATTTACCAGGATGTTGCATGGATTGGAATACATATCTCATGAAACAAGTTTGTTAGTGCTAGTGCTTTTTTCTTTGGAGTAAAAGGTGACTTAATAACAGTATATAAGATTATGAGGGGCTGAGACAGCCAGCATTTTTTTTCCTGGGGCAACAATAGCAAATACCGGAGGACATCGGTTTAAGGTTAGTGGAGGAAATGCAGGAGAGATGTCAGATATGTTTTTTCACATCTGGGTGGTTGGAATGCATTACTTGAGGTGGTGGTGGAGGCTAGTACAACAGGGACATGTAAAAGACTCTTAGAAAGGCTTATGGGTGTGGAGTCAGGAAAAATTAGATCGTTGTGGAGTAGGTTTCCATAAGTTGGCACAACATCATGGGCTGAAAGGCCTGTTCTGCACTTTAAAGTTCCATGATAAATTTAGAAAGGAGTAGATGAAATACAATTTAAGAGGAAGGGTTTCAGAGCTAAATCTGCAATTAAAAAGAGTACTAAATTGGCAGGGTTTGAGAAAGATCGCAAAGCTTTTGAGAATGAATTTTTAGTTGTACATTTATACCTTGTGTAGGGGGTCTGTTTCTGGAACAAAGGTGCTCTGGTCATTTTTAATTCTGGGTGGGGTGTTTCACTGGTCAAAGTCTCCATACCTGGCCTTGTGCACTATGTTTAGATTTTCCTTTCAATGGAGTCAGTGAACCATAAAATGTGCCATGTGGTGTATAACTTTATAAGGGCGCTGAAGTTGAATCACGCAGAAGTGTAAAAGAACGTGACTGCTGGTAGACTACCATCTCCAAAAGTTGTTGAATTAGTTTTAAAACAAAACTTTTATAAAATCTCTATTTGGCCAAAGTCAGACGACAACTCTCAGAACACCTACACTTTCTCACCCCTTCAACAGGACCCCGCCAAAACTCATCAAACCACTACTTCACGTATTATCTCTGAACTCACCACTTCGAGTCATCACCCTTCCATGGCCTCCAAGCTCATTATTTCCAAACCCTGCAGTCCTACCTCCTACCCAAGATACATAACTCCAATTGTCCCAATGGACCCATGCTCCTAAAATTACATCACCTTTTTTTTGTGTGTATATATATGTATATATATATATATTCAGAGCCAGCTCTTCAGCGCTTGACGTCCTGTTTTGCGGAAACTGCCAAAATGTTTGGCCTGGAAGTCAGCCTGAAGAAAACTGAGGTCCTCCATCAGCCAGCTCTCCACCATGACTACCAGCCCCCCCACATCTCCATCGGGCACACAAAACTCAAAACGGTCAACCAGTTTACCCATCTCGGCTGCACCATTTCATCAGATGCAAGGATCGACAACGAGATAGACAACAGACTCGCCAAGGCAAATAGCGCCTTTGGAAGACTACACAAAAGAGCCTGGAAAAACAACCAACTGAAAAACCTCACAAAGATAAGCGTATACAGAGCCGTTGTCATACCCACACTCCTGTTTGGCTCCGAATCATGGGTCCTCTACCGGCATCACCTACAGCTCCTAGAACGCTTCCACCAGCGTTGTCTCCGCTCCATCCTCAACATTCATTGGAGCGCTTTCATCCCTAACATCGAAGTACTCGAGATGGCAGAGGTCGACAGCATCGAGTCCACGCTGCTGAAGATCCAGCTGCGCTGGGTGGGTCACGTCTCCAGAATGGAGGACCATCGCCTTCCCAAGATCGTGTTATATGGCGAGCTCTCCACTGGCCACCGTGACAGAGGTGCACCAAAGAAGAGGTACAAGGACTGCCTAAAGAAATCTCTTGGTGCCTGCCACATTGACCACCGCCAGTGGGCTGATATCGCCTCAAACCGTTCATCTTGGCGCCTCACAGTTTGGCAGGCAGCAACCTCCTTTGAAGAAGACTGCAGAGCCCACCTCACTGACAAAAGGCAAAGGAGGAAAAACCCAACACCCAACCCCAACCAACCAATTTTCCCCTGCAACCGCTGCAACCGTGTCTGCCTGTCCCGTATCGGACTTGTCAGCCACAAACGAGCCTGCAGCTGACGTGGACATTTACCCCCGCCATAAATCTTCGTCCACGTAGCCAAGCCAAAGAATATATATATATATATATATATATATATATACATAAATAATAGTTTCCCCATTTCAGGGGACATTATGGTGGCCTGGCATGCTCTTGTTCCACCAAACTGGTATCTGCTTACCTTAACTTCATTTTATTCTCTACCTCCATCTGCGCTAGTTCGTATGCTTTCCATCACTTCAACAATTTCCAGTTCCCTGAACTTGACTGCTCATCTTCATCATGGACATCCAATGACTATACACTGCCATCTCCCATACTGAAGGCCTCAAAGCCCTTCATTTCTTCCTCACAAGAGACCCAACCAGTCCCCCTCCCCCACCACCCTCCTCCAGCTAGTAGAACTTGTCTTCACCCTCCATAACTTCTCTTTTGATTCATCCCACTTTCTCCAAATCAAAGGGATAGCCATGGTAACTGCATGGCCCCAGATATGCCTGCCTTTTTGTTGGCTATGTGGGCAATAAATGCTACAAGCCTAGACACACAAGGCCCCTCCACTCTTCTTCCACTTCATTGAGGACTACTTTGGTCTTTCATGAACCTGTGATGAGCTTGACTTTTTCTGCCAACTTTCCCTGACCTCAAATTCACTTGATCTATCTCTAGCAACTTGATCCATCTCTAGCAACACTCTCCCCTTTCTTGATCTCTCTACCTCCATCTAAGGAGACAAGCTCTCAACAAACCTTTTCTACAAACCCACTAACTCTGACAGCTACCTTGACTGCACCTCCACATCCTGATTCTTCCATCTCTGTCACATCTGTTCCCAGGACGAGGTCTTCCATGCCAGATCATCCAAGATGTACTTTTTTTTTAAAAAAAGTGGCTTTCTCTACCCTACCATTAACTCATCACTCACCCACATATCCTCCATTACCCACACATCTGCCCTAGTCCCTTTTTCCCACACATTCAACAAGGACACGATTCCCCTTGTCATCACCAACAACCCCACCAGCCTCCGCTCCAACATATCATCTTCTGCCACATGCTACACGATCCCACCAACAGACACATCTTCCCCTCTCCTCCCCTCTCTGTCTTCTGCAGGGAGTGCTCCCTTCGTGGCTCCCAGTCCACCCCACCCCCGTTCCCACTTTGGAACTTAACTCTGACCAATTCGCCCACACCTCTTTCATCAATATTTAGGGCTCCAAACATTTATTCCTAGTGAAGCAACACTTCACTTGTGAACCTGTAGGGGTCATCTTCTGCATCTGGTGTTGCTATTGTGGTCGCCTCTACATCAGAGAAACTGGATGCAGACTGGGAGATCACCTTTTGAGCATCTCACTTCTGTCTGCTGCATTAGTGGGGATCTCCCAGTTCTCCCGGTGACAACCCATTTTAATTCTCCACCCTATTCCCGTGCCTTCATGTCTGATCATGGTTTCATGCACTGCCAGTCTGAGACCACCCACAAACTGGAACTACACCTCATATTCCATCTGGGCATCCTACAACCAGATGGTATTAACATCGACTTCTCTGGTTTCCGTTTGTCCCCATCTATCTCTATTTGGATGGCATTGACGTCAACTTTTCCAGTTTCTGTTTACCCCCCACCCCCAATCTATCCCTAGGTCGCGTTCTGTCCAGTTCTCTCTCTCCTCTTTCCCTTCTGTCTCCTTTCCTCCAGATTTACATTCACAGATCCACCCTCTCCTATCCTTGTCCAATTTTAACCTTTTGTTGGTCTGTACGCCTCCCCCTGCCCTTTTTTTCCTTCTCCCAGCCTTTTAATTCAGGCGCCAGCTTGCTTTTTACTTGTACCTTGAAGAAGGGCTCAGGCGCAAAAGGTGGGTTATACTATATATCCTTATTTCTTATGGAAAGTGCAAGACCTGCAGAGTTCTTCCAGCATTTTTGTGTTTTCTCTCCAATCAGCATCTGGAGACTTTAGTGTTTCACCACAAATTATTTATTGTTAACTGCATTGCATATGGTAAACAAAAAAACTTTAGTACCTGTTGTGACTTGGGCATGCCAAAGGATGTTTACAGGCTATTAAGTGCTGTAACGTACAAGTGATGTCGTCAGTAACACGGCAATGTGATGATTAATGTTGACAATGACAGAGAGATAATGTGGGCCAGAACACTAAGGAGAATTTCTATGCTCTTTGATTGGTGCAATTGGGCCTTTTGCATCCTTCCGAAGAGCAAAAGTTACCTTGATGTGATTTAGCAAGTAGGTGAGTCCTGCAAAGATGCAATTTACAAACGTGCAGAACTGCAGTGGAATGGCAGCCTAAACCTAATGCTGGAGTCTCCACTTAATATTAAATCAACTTGCATTGAGCTGTTGGCCTCCTGTAAAAGATGCGATGGCAGATATTGTGTAGTCCATAGACCCTGTAATCGTTGATTACATTGAGCGACAATGGTGTGACATGGTCTGCTGCGTCCCTTGGGTCAGAGAGGCAACTCCAGCTAACTGGAGAGGACTTTCAGACATTTTTTTGCAGTGCTCAATAAAAATATATTCCAGTTAAACACAAGGATAGGGATGGTCAACCATGGATAATGAAGGAAAGTGATCAAATTAAAAGCAAATGGATTCAAACTGGCCAAGAGTAGTGGAAAACATGAAGAGAGCAATAAGATAGATTATGAAAGTAAATTTAAAGGGGTGGACAGAAACCAAGGAAACTGCAGGCTAATTAATTTTACATCCATAGTTCGGAAAATGTTTCGAGCTTCCATAAGACAAAAACAGCAAGACAACTGGACAGAAATTATTCCATCAGGCAGATTCAGGAGGGGCAGGTTGTATTTAACTAATTTAATGAGTGCAGTGGATAGAGAAGAACAGGTAAATGCCATATACTTAGCTTTTCAGGAGGCATTTGATTAAGTGTTGCACAAAAGATCTCTGCAAAACTACACAGAGTTGAGTGTAATGCATTGGTCTGGATATGGGATGAGTTAACCAATGGAAGACAAGGATTTGAGATAAATGGGTGTGTTTCTTGATGAAAAATAACTTGGGTAGAGGGCACAGAGAGCCTGCAGAGAGACTTGGCAATTTTCTAACAAATGGAGTGTAGCGTTAGTAACTGTGAACCCAACCTCTTTGGAAAGTAAAATAATAAATCAGACTATTATTAAATGGTGAAAATTGCAGCCTGCTGTGCAGAGGAACTTGGGGTGCTTGTACATTAATGGCAAAAAGTCCGTTTGCAGGTGCAGTAGATAATCGAAAAGAAAAATGGATCGTTGATCTTTAGTATTGG